>NC_056732.1:1201235631-1201370631 GCF_019279795.1 Protopterus annectens
ATTGGAACTTCATTTCCTGGTCTAGTGCTTTGTCTGTGATGGACAGAGACAGCCAGTAAATCATGTCATAACCATTTCCTGGTCTAGTGCTTTGTCTGTGATGGACAGAGACAGCCAGTAAATCATGTCATAACCAAAAATCAATCTCTCTCTCTCTCTCTCTATATATATATATATATACATATATATATATATATATATATATATATAGAGAGAGAGAGAGAGAGAGAGAGATTTAAAATATAAAACATGTGGGTCACATTTGGGTTGCTAGACTTATAAAGGCCTGAGTGGTCATTAGCCCAGTATACACCTATGAACCTATAAGACTATGTATCCAAGACAACACCCAGTAACAACTCGTCAGGAAGAAGCCATGCCTATGTGTAAATAATGTGGTTTTGTGCATGATAAGCAAAATAAATAAATAAATTGCAAAATATGTGAGAATGTATTAAAAAAAAAAGAATTTGCAAAAATTGTATACCAATATTCTATAGGTAAAGAATCATTGAAAGACTGAAATGATCTTGAGTACAGTAGAACTGCAGTTTGTGGTGCAGTAGCAGAGTTTGTGTGTTTAAATGAGTTGTGTGATAAAAAGCCTTATAATAAAACTCAATGGTGAGAGCAAGAAATTTGCAAGAAGTCAGGATTAAGCACTGTGGATAAATGGCAAACCTGATGTATTTAATATTAATACTGAAACAGAGTGTAATGCATTGTCTTTAGTCTACATTCTGAATTCTGGCTTTGAATTCCAAGTTAAGTTAATCTGCCTGCATACTGTTGTCATATTCTGAGCACAAGTTAAAGTTTGCAGGTCGCTTTTGTTTAAATAGTGAACAATAAGTAACACAGATAAGTAGTTGCTTCAAGCAGTAGCTCTGCAGTTTCAAATAAAATGCAGCATGCAGGATTAAGGGAATATAGGCGATTCACCTGTAAAATGGGAAGAAAAATGTGGTTGGTAGTCAAACTGAGGAAAGAATGACTAGAGAGAATTGAACACATACTTTGGTGATGCAGTTCAGTGTGAGTGTATGACGAGACATTTCACATATCTGTAGTGTAGCAACCAGAACGTTTAATATGATTGTAGATTCACATGTCTGATCAGTGTTAAATTAAAATCAATGCAGAAACAGTCTGATTCAGAGTATAAAGTTAAACTGTATATGAGACAGAATTTTAAGACTGTTTTTCAGACAAAATCCTCCCAGAAAATAATCAAAAACAGAAACCTTGGTCACTCACGGCAGGTAAATAAAATGTATATTTATTGTTAAAAGGACAAAAAGTAGGCGCTTTCGCGGTTCAGCATAACCGCTTCATCAGACTTCAGTTGCTAACAGAAAGCATACCCTTTATATAGGCACAATCAAGCTAGCATAATTAAAACAATTAAAAGCAATTAAGAATAAAAGCCCCAGAGACATCCAGAGTACATATATATACAATTATGATTGTGTGAATCCACACATCAGAAACCCAATGTTTCAAGCATCTAGATTTTAGAAAAGGTTTTAATGAAACTTTACTATTTAGACCAGGGGGGCTTATAAGCCTGTAAACGTATAATCCATTTTTGTTCTATTTCTCAGAAAATAGTCTGCAGACAACATGTTATTTCATAGCATTATCACTGCAGATGCAGAAATATAACATGAAGAGTTCAGATGCAAAATAAGATGTTCTAGAGACTGGGTCTGTTGTGTCTGTAGCTCTAGGATGCTTGAAAACAATGTATCATATTAAATATCATACAAAGCTGCAGGAATAACACCTGCTCCATGCAATCTGTCTGTAGCTCTGAAAGCATATAGCAATAGCATTAACGCATGGAATGTGTGATACTGATAGTGAGCCCACAGCACGGCAATGTTTATAAATCAATATGAAGTTAAGATTTGTATGAACCCACAGGACTTTAGCAGATGGATTCTGAGAGCACACTGCACTTTACAGACAATAGATGACATAGATTGTTACTAATACAAAGTTCTTCTCATTGCTTGATGTTAATAAGGAAAGGATTATGGCAGATTGAACTAGATGAGGTAAAATGCAAGATGTTCACCTTCACAATACCCTTGTGCATATTCTGATATCTGAGATCATTATTTTGCTTTTTGTAACCTACAGAATATTTCAAAATGTAGCAGCTGATTTGTCTGAAGGCCTGGAGGGTTTATAAATATTAGTGATAATAACTTGGTTTGGGTTACTACAAAACAACAGAGTGGCAACAGAAAACTTTTGCTACTAGACAAACTAAGGTCACTGATTTTGAATCAAAATCAAGCTAAGAGTCATGTTAGTGTGATCTTTAAAATACATAAATCGACATCTAACTACTAATGCAAAAGGTCAAGTCTCTAGAATACCTTATTTTGTATCTGCTGGGCTACAGTATGACGCCGACACTGCCTGTGCCATTAGCAATATGCAAACTCACATGGCATATCCTTAGTAATGTGATTCAAGAGGACAAATAATTACCTGTTTGATCTTTATCACATCTGCCTGAGATAAAGTTACCTGTAAGGACGCTGCTCTGTTTGTTAGAAATGTTATGACTAGGCATATGGGAAGCATATTAAAGTTGGGACAGATCACCGATCCTTATACAGTATTTTCAAGCAATGATAAGCATCAAATAGCAAGAAATTAAAGTAACATTTCAAACATAGGATGCTCAAGTGCAGTACAGCTCAGGCAAACCAATGCATATTATCAACATGTTAAACAGAGCTTAAACAAATGTAGGCAAAAAAGATTTGTTAGAAAGTTCATGAAGCCAATTCTGGTGATATCTGAGAAACCACAAGAACTAGATGCAACTGCAAGAGATGACACAGTGATGTAATTCTTCAGAGACGCCATGATGTCAAGATGGCCTGACAATGCAAAGCAATATTGTTTGCTAATTAAACTATACTTTCAAACAATATATATCTTGTACTTGGGTCGCTTATGTAATGGTCATGAAGTTATCATTCAATCTCATCTGAGGATACACATACTGCAAAATATTTATTGTTCTTATCTGGAAAATTTAAATGTAAAGACAGAGTGACAGAAATGACACATGGTCCTGTATAACAGCACAAATTGAACAGTTGATGCAACATTTCCAAGTCTGTGATGTGCTTAGAAACCAAATGCAAAATGAGGATCTGATTCCCCTTGAAATATTAATACTGCTATGACTGAACACAGGAAATGGCTTTTTTCAACATAATAGTTTAACTTCCTACTACATGCAGTCAGTTATTGAAAATTCTAAGAAATTGTTCAGTCTAAGGATGCAATTGCCACATCATTAATTAATATTCTTGTTAAGTATTTGCAAGACATGTAATACCAGGACAAGTAATATCACAAAGTGGTCCACAATTTATGCACCAAGATCTCAGAACATTTTTAGAGCATGTAAATATCTGTATATATTACAGTGAATCCAAAATAGCCACAATCAACAGGATAATTTGAACATATAAGTTAGACTGTAAATGACATGCTATGTCATAAGCCAGGTCAAATGGACATTCATTCAGCACTGTGGGAATGCACAAATGCTCTACTAAAAAGCAAAGGATCATCTCCTTCATACACATTGATAGCAGCAAGGTGGAGATTAAAGTCCCCAACACCTTCCTCATTAGTAGCTCCAGAGAGCACATGGCAAGTATCAGAAATATGAAAGAAATGTCACCTGAACCATAAACAATTCTATGACAGAAGTGACAAAAACTGTTTATGTTTACAAAAGGAGATGGAGTTAGAGTGACACTATTGCACAATTTTGATTTCAAGTCTTGGATCCAAGCAACACTAGTTCATAAAGATGATCTGCATTTGTACACGAGTAAGCAGAGGGGATAATCATTTTATATTCAGATATTCATAGGTGCAGCTCTAGGAAGAGCAAGTCTGAATAACCAGAATTGAAGACTTACATATACTAAATCAAGAGTTTGCCATTTCTTCGAATATTAACTTTTTCTGTGTGAAATGGCAATCTGGAAGTTAGACTATATAGGGTTGGGGGTTCTAGGCCACCACATCTACTTTTCTCATAAATCTGGAGCTCGGGCTTATATTGTCCTGTTTGTCACATGCCTGTTAAATATCAAGCCCCCTCAGTTGAACTCCTGTCCATTCATTTTCCAGTAAAAAAGTATCCACAGCATGTTGCAACAAAAGCTTGAAGAGACCATCATCCCATCAACAATGTGAGTGTTCTGTGCATCCTCCCATATTCTGCCAATGGTAATGTATGGCATAGGCCCTAACCCCTTCCCTGTGTGGTGAAAAGTGACCTGCATCACAATAGGAGCCATGATGACTTTTCCATTTGAATTCACACTTCTGTATTCCTGTAATGAAGGCTCCCATGTGCAAGGATTAGTGGGCAAACACCTACTCAATGTCATTTTTATGTGTTGTTACTCTTCCCCATGCATTGTTGCATTAGATTGCCTCAGTCTATCCAATCCCCAAGTATAGGCACATGCAGCCTCCAAGTATCAATTCCAGGTGATGCCAAAGCCACCAACTGAACCAGGTTGACCTGGACCATAGTCAGGAATTTGATTCCTCTATACCAATGGAGCATCCTTCTTTTAATTGGGTTCTAATATGCACAAATGTCACAATTAGTTCAAAAGTAATGTTGGTTAAAAGAATCAATATATACTGCATGCATTCCATAGCATATAAAGCATATATATTTTCTTTTCTGATAAAACTGAAGTATAATTTGCCTTTAAGAAGTTAGAACTAATAAGAGTTGCAAGTCATGTGACATTCTAGGGCTTAGTAACTTATAAGGAAAGCTTCAGTGGAGCAACATTTCTTTGTGTCTGTGAATTGAATTTCCATAGGCCTTAACGGATAAAACTTGTGTCTATATTATCTTATTGAAGTTTCAGAATACCGAATATGATATGGTCGACACCATATCATCGAATTCTGAAACATTGAAAGATAAAAAAAATGCCTAAAAACAAAAGTAAATAAAAACTTACCTTTGCAAAAAGGGGGGCACACTCCCCTGCACCCCCACACCCCCCTACTTAAATATACCAACTCCGAGACCGTACTACATTGAACTAAATGGAAATCTCCCCTTACAGAGATTTCCGTTTAAGCGTTCAATGTGTTTTGCTTTCACATGTCTGGTGCCTACAATATCAGCTTCGATATTGTCGGCCTTCAATAACGTGAAGTGGATCCTAAAACTTCTAGTCTTCTTATACAGAACATGGGTCTGGAGTCAGAAAGATATTGACCTTTGCACTCTGTGACCATAAGCAGGCCACTTCAGCAAATGAGTGATCCTATGTACTTGTGCATTATGGCTCTCAAATGTCATAAAAAATCAAAAAATAGACTCTAGCTGTAAAACAATATTTGGAGATTACTTTAAAAAAATATCAGCCTTAAATATTACCTTAAAAGTTAATCTACAACATGATGGCATTTAAAGTTGTTCATCACATTGATAACTGTTGCAGTAGCCTTAGCTATATGGATCATATCCTGCCAAGGATATAACAGCTAGCCAACTTTCAAACCTTCAGGGCACCTTCCATACACCAAAGCTGTCAGGCAGCTCAAGCTGAGCTGACTAAAAGACAAGTTTGGGTACCAAGCCCTTCAGAGCTTTACTGCTGCTGAACAGTATGCTTCTCAGAGGCTTTTGAGGATTGATGGCCAGCTTGTGCTGCTCCTTTGCTGGACAAATACATTATCTTTGCGGGAAAATACTTCCGGTTAATAATTTTGCTTATTATTTATACTTTCCTCTTCAGGAAAGTTGTTTTAAGATAGCAATGTATGTTTTAATTAACTGTCATAAGACTGTACTGTACGTTTTAACAGAAGTGCTTTTCTTTTTCCTGTCAGTTTAAAAGTTGTTTAAAGTAAATGAAAAACATTTTTTTCCTGTGGAGAAAGTATGCTAATTTTACTTTGTGGAGCTGGCAAAGTGTATTAAGTGCTTTTTACTGTGTCTGAATGGGAAAAAGTAACTTGTGATGACTTTTTATTTTTACTGGCAATTTGCTGCTTGTTTTCCCTGTGAAAGAGGCTCCATTTTTTGGCTTGACCATAGAACAAACTGTTAGCCCTATGGTCATCCTTCTCCTGGACCCAAAAAGAAAAAAAATAAGCAAACAGCCTTTGAAACCATGGCAGGCTAGCAATTTAGACACATCTGCAGGTGGGTGACTCAACTGTGGCCATTTATAGTACCTCAGACCACTCTTCTTTTACTTTGAATACATCTGGTGAAGAATCTACATGCACTATGGACAGGGGGTTAGCTGCATCCTCTGTGGCTGTTGCTGTTCCCACAGTGGACAATGGACAGTCAATGGACTCTTGTCTGCCACTAATAACACTGCTGTCTCCACTTTCCTGTCAAAAAGAAGCAGAACAATAAGCTTGCATCTGCTCCTCCTCAAAGTTCCACAGACAGAAGTAGTTTGCTTGTATCTGCTCCTCCTCAAAGTTCGACAGACAGAAGTGGTTTGCTTGCATCTGCTCCTCCTCAAAGATCCACAGACAGAAGTAGTTTGCTTGCATCTGCTCCTCCTCAAAGTTCCACAGACAGAAGTAGTTTGCTTGCATTTGCTCCTCCTCAAAGTTCCATAGACAGAAGTAATTTACTGGGTTTGGCTTAGGGTTTAGTTCAAGCTATTGATCATTCCTGTAAAGTAGTTTATGGTAAAAAAAAAGAGGAATGCCTCTCTTCCTGAAAAGATCCAATATTCTGAATATGGACAGGAGTATGAAGAGACAGAGACAGGGTTTCCTTTTCAGACTTTCAGCTTGCAAACATGAATTAAGACATCCTCAGAACAATACTTTAAATATATTAAAATTCACATGATTAAATACAGTCAAGACATATTTAGTGAAACACATACATATATTTTTGTACACTCACAAATTACGAACTTGATCATATTTCTAATTTAAAATGCTTCTGAATGATATATCGTCATTCAGATCATGTTTTAGCAGATTCCAATCTTAACTGCTAATATAATTCCTTTACCAGCAATTCATTTTCCCATTCACCCCCACATTCTTTCAAATGTATGTTTTCCAAAATGAAGAAAACAAACTTATTAAAATTTAAACAATTTTAACATGTTTAGCTAAGGCATTCACTATATCATTCTTATGAACAGTATAATTATGCTGGTAAATGTGCTTTTTGTAAACTTTGTTTGTTTTCCCTATATAAAGTACTGCACATGATAAACAAGTCACTCGATACACTACACTTCATGCATTACAGTTGAACTGAAGTGAACAATATATAAGTAGATCCAATTGTGGGAAAGCTACCCTCATTAAAAAAACAACACAGTTTACATGAACCACATTTGTACATACCCTAATTGGAAACATATTTGGTTTCTAATGTAGCATTCATGTTTAAATCATTCCTATAACGGAATCAGGGTGACTTTTCCGTTCAATCTGTCATCCCTTCTTCAGCCTGGAAAACACTTTGTTTCCTTAGTATTGCTTGTATATCCTTAGTGTCAATGGAATAAGGTAAACATAAAGAATTAACATAATGTGACTCTTCATTCCTTGTCCTTCCCTTCATATGCTTTATTAATACAGGTGTAAAAAAATACTTTCTTATTCCTACTTCAGTTATATTATCTATAAGGCTGTTAGAACATTTCTGTCTGAAAACTTTCATTTCGGATCATCTACCGCTTTTATATAAATGATGTCATTGGATACTAACCAAGAAAGTACACAAATTGACCTTTGAGAATATTACATTTAACCATATAAGTCTGACCACTGGTGTAGTATAACAAAGAATTACAATATGTGGGTTTTCACTAGAATGTAGCTCCAAACTGTTATCTATAATTGTCCTTATAAATATACACATCAGAAATGTGTTCTTGTGTCTGCATAATCATTTGTAAATGTATAAAAAGTAGTAGCTGCTAAATAGTTAAAAAGTTATTTCACAGTATTGACATCCTCTTTCCATCTGGTGTAAATATAAATACATTGATAAAACTCAGAACTGAAACCATATAACTTCTGCCATTGACACAAAGCAAGACTGGGAAATATAGGTGCCACTGCAGTACCCATCTCCACACCAGAATTTTATCTAAAATAGTATCCTTCCAGCACAAAATAATTATTAGATAAAACTAATTTCATTAATTCACATAAAAAATTCTGCTACTTTGATTTTCAGAATTGTGTGTTATCAGGCTCATATGTTGTTTGTCCTGAGCAATTGTCAAAGTATGAGGAATATTTTGGTTGCAGTTTCTTCTTGTGAGGAAAAATCTGTTTTAAATAATTTAATTTCTTCTATTGTTCAAGTCACTACTCATTGCATACAGTGTGCGTATGATTCGGTTGATACTTCTTCAAAGGTTAATCCAATGGTAGTGTTTTGAGGAGGTTTTAATGACTGCATTCTCAGAACCTCCCAGGTGATGTCAAAAATTAGATTTTAAATAAATTATCCTTTGAATAGACATATAAATGTCAGACTCTCTGTTACAGAGGTGATGAAAAAGGGTGACAAAAAATGTAAGCAAATACAGGAAAATGTAAGATTTTTCAGTCTTCCTTTTCCAAAACTTTCCAATGGATTCTCTAACTCCTTATGCAGTTTTGATAAGAAACAAAATAAGCAGTCTCAACAAAATGCAGGGAAACAGAAGTTTTAGAATTAATGGTAACCGGGTTCTTAGAAGAATTCTGGAAACTCCTAAAACTATGAACAGTCGAATACGTCAGAATGACTCTTTAATAAACTTTGTTCACCCCCACCCACACAGGCAGCCCCTTTTTTTCTCCCAGAAAGCCTGAATCTCCAGTTTTCTCTTTCATAATAGATAATTTCAGACAAATGAATTCTGAAGATCATTCATCAAGGTTACAGATGGCAGTGGGAGGAAATCCCTCATTTCCAGGGGGTCATTCCTCATCCTCCAGATCAAACTCTTGTTTCCACCTATCATTCATTACATGCTGCCCAAGGAAGTGAAAAACCTTTCCAGCTGGGCAAGGGGTTTTTATTCAATGATGTTTTAGTGCCAAAGAAAGAAAATACTTGGAGACCAGTTCTGGATCTTTCTTTCCTAAACCTGTTTGTGCTAGTGCCAAAATTCAAAACAATGTCACTTCATAACCTTTTACCTCTTCTTCCTCATTCAAGTTCCTGGTTACATCATTTAAAAGATGTTTTTCATCATATCGTTATTCATCCAGACTTCAGATGTTTCTTAAGGCTTTGTCTGTCTGGACTTTTCACTGCACCAACAGTGTTTTCAAAGTGTATAGTGTCAGTTATAACTCATTAGAGGCCACAGGGTATACACATTTTACATATTTGGATGACCTGTTTGCCTTTGCAGAGTCTTTCCCAAAGTGTCAGGAATTTATTTTTCCTTGGGTGATAACTCTCTTAGAGAAGCTGGGATTCCATGAGAACATTCAAAAGTCTTTCTTGATTCCTTCTCACTAGATTCAGTTTCTAAAATGTCAATGAGTTACCACAGTTCAAAGGGATTTTCTTCCACAGGAAAAGCTAGATTTATAGCTAAATCTGTTTCTAGGGTTTTCTACTCAGACTTTGGTCACTTTGAGGGAATGCCTCGGGAGTTGTGGTCTCATGGCTTCTACGATTCTCATGACACCCTTGGCAAGACTCCACATGAGAAATACACACTGTTATCTGAAGTCTCTTTGGTACCAGCACCAACACTCCTTGCCTTTTCAGATCTCAGTGGTGGGGTTTGTCAAAAGAGAAATCACTTGGTGAAGACATTGGATGTCACTAAATTCAGGTAACCCCTTCTCCCCACTTGTTCCAAAATAGTCAGTCACCACACACACCTCAGACTTTGAATGGGGCAGCAGTTTCAGGAGAGATAATAGTGCATGGTGTGTGGGACAACAAGGCCAGATGTAACACATAAACATAAAAAAATGCTTGCCCTGATCAAGGCACTCAACTCCTCAAATCATCTTTGATCCCTGTGAGCTCTTTAAGTTGTTAGAGACAATACCATAGTCATGTAGTTCATCAACAAGCAAGTGGGAACCAGGTCAGACCACCTCTCCAGGTTTGCCATGCTAGCTTGGGATGCAACTTCACAGTACAATCTCACTTTACAAGCATCCTACATTCTGTCAGAGCAAAGCTGCATGGCAGACAAGCTGAGCGGGACAAGGACAGACTCTCATGAATGGAAACTAGATCAGGGACTCTTCCAAGATTTCATGCAGCTGTGGGGAGTACCTCAAGTAGTTCTCTTTGCCTCTTCTCTGAATACTCATCTGGCAAGATTCTTCTCCAGGACTCCATGAAAAAAGGCCTGGAAGACAGATGTCTTTGCTTTTTCTTGGACAGGAATGTCCCTGTGTGCTTTTACACTCTTCCCAATAATATACAGGGCATTGGATTTCTTCTGGCCCAGCAAACATAGTTCTGCCTTCTTTTGGAAATGGCCAGGGGCAAATACCACATGCTTCCTCACAGACTGGATCTACCCACACAAGAACAGGGGTCTTTAATACAACCCAACACCAATCAATATCAACTGACTGGCTAGATGACACAGTAGTAATTCATTTTAAGCATCTCTTTACTAAAGACTTGCACCAGGTACTAATGGAAACAAGAAAGTTTGCCACTAGAAGATTAGCAAATAGAAAATATGTTCTAGTTTTTGCCAGCAACATAACCAGCACCCATTTGGGGCTAGTTTGTTCTCAGTTTTACAATATATGAGTAAATTATTATCACATGGCCTTCCTTTTTCCTATATCAAGGTTAATTTATTGGACATTTCAGCATGTCTGCCCATGGATCCTCCTGTTTCAATGCATTCTCAAAAAAAATGGTGGCCCCTCCTTAAGAACTTAATTTTGTGTTACAGAAGGCAACACTTGTTCTATTTTAATCAGCTAGCTAATGTGTCTGACTTGAGGTTCTTAACATGAAAAACAGTTTTACTGATTGCTCTGACCTCTGCTAGAAGGGTATATTTGCTGCAAGCTCTTATGGTGAGTCAACCCTCTATCATTTTGTACAGAGAGAGGGTTTTTGAGAACTAATCCTTCTCTTATGTCTAAAGTGGTATCCACGTTTACTTTAAGCCAAATTATCTACCTCCCCATTTTCTTTCCTGAACCCAAAAATGAGGGTTAAAGGATTATCCATACCTCAGATCTCTACAGACAGGTCAGGTCCTATTTTGACAGAAGTAAATCTGTCAGATCTTTGGATCAATTGTTCATTTATTGCCAAGGTAAGAAGAAGGGATAGCTTGTGTCAAAACAGACTATGTCCAAATGGTTGTCTAAGGCTATTACCTTTTGTTATACTTATCACAACAAAACTATTCCAGACAGGGACACAGCTCACTCTACCAGGGCCTTGGCTATATCTTTGTGTTTTTGGAAAAGGCTGGATTCTAGAAGTATTCTAGAAGAAGCAACTTGGTCCTTTATGCATACCTTTACAAAACACTATAAGCTTGATTCCTTCTTTAGGTCTAGATCAGGCTTCACAGGGATCATTCTTCAGGGACACTTCTCCTTCCACTTTCCAGATGCAGTAAACTAGGGAAATTTACCCATATAGTTAAGCCTACTGCAACAGTTGCCAATATGATGAACATAGTACAGCTGTGCAAGTAAACCTTACCACAACAGTAGATGTTTGAATGATCACTGTTACAGTAGCCACTCCCTCCCTCCAGCCCTCTTGGTTTCTGGTATGATTTTTTTTTATGTCAGGGTGCTGTTATTTATGTTTTGTTCTTCCTAGCATTGACCTTTCAAGGCACAACCTCTGTCTTTCTGTTGGCAGGAAAACTCTGATGGGCTTGGCACCCAAACTTGTCTTTATGTCAGCTTAGCTCAATCAGCCTGACAGTTTGGGTGTATGGAAGGTACCCTGAAGCTTTGAGGGCTGGCTGACTGTTATATCTTTAGCAAGGTATAACCTATATAGCTAAGGTGTCTATGCCAATGATCATTCAAACATCTGCTGTTATGGTAAGTTTACTTGCACAACTACTTTTGGAAACTACACAGGCCCCTGTCTGTAAATGTTTCACTTGTCAAGCTCCTGCTTACACTTATCAAGGGTACCAGGACTTGTTAGATTTTGAAGTCCTTTGCAGCCGTTAGCCTGATGAACACCTATGAACCTATGAAGCTAAGTAGTTAAATTGTTGCACTGGATTTTTTTAATGTGTCAATAATGAAACATTTAAAAATAAGGTTACATTGTTTAAGTTTTTGTTAATTCGCCTCCTGGTTTCACTTAGAGTCTGTATAATATATTGTTTTCTAGAAAAAAACAAAAGGCAGCTAAAATGAGAAATGGAAAAAAAGAGCTGAATAAAAGTTTGTATCAATCATAATGGCACAAATAGACAGATGGCAAATATATGTAGGCAATAATGAAATTATCATTTATCTTTAAAAGCTGAATGTAAAGCATTTCGTTCTGACAACTAACCATATTTGCATTTCATGCACTTTGCATAACATGATGATATTCAATTTGTCTTTTACATTTATAAATGATTTACTGCAATAACAGATGTCCTTTTTCCTAATTCTGTTAGCAAATATATCCCACATGTATAGAATAAATAAACATACTTTTTTAAAATGACTCATAGGAATGAGGAAATATTAATGTTTCTGTCAGCTGGAAGATTTTTAAGAATTATTATATTTCTTTCTTAGGAAAACATTATTTCCACTATTTCAAATATGCATTTTGCTGTTACTGTATGACTGTAACCAAGGGTATCTCTTCACAATGTTGAGCAGAGGTCAAATTACTTGATGATTATAACCTCCATAAGCTCTAGTGCTGTGCAGAGTCACTACAGCAAGTCTAAGTTTCTGTGAATTTCTCAGTTAAAGGTCATAATGCTGAAAATTTCAAAATAAGACATTGTTAATGCCTGTCCATCCAACCTGAAAATCACTGGGAGTCTCTGACTTTCTTTAGAGGTTGTCCCCTGACTTTGAGGCCACTGTGTTAGTCTCAGTATCAGAAGGAAAACATCAATCTCAATTTCCTTTCCAGCTCACTCACATGGGATTGTTCTGTGACATATGACATATTGTTTAACTATTTCCCTGTGCTGTGATCATTGTGTACTAAGTGTGTGTCTGTCCAGGCTAATGAGAAGATGGGGCTGTTCTACAAGGATGCCACCCTCCTCTTAGACTAATGACATGCTTTAAAGGCTTCTGAATTCCTTCCTCTTGCCCCCCATTTCTCATCATACATTGAGACTCCTTCTTGCCAAACACAGAAGACTCTGCTACCTGGGGATATGCATGGTCTGTATAAAGGGAAAAATGAATAGGCTTCAGACAGAGAGAGAGACAGACAGAGAAACTGACAGACAGACAGAGAGTCTATGGTCTGTGAACAGCTCAGCTCTCCTACTTATCAAGTGAGTATGGACTGATTACGTAGAAAAAGAGTTATGTCTCATCTGCTTCTTTCTTTCTTTCTTTCTTTAGCTGACAGTAACTGGGAGAATCAGGTACTGAATCAAATTTTCCTGCTTTAGTTCTTAGAAGTTCAAGGCATATGTTTAACTTCTGGGTTCACCTGTCAGTTGGGGAAAATATCTTGAGCTTAGTTTTGAAACTCATTTCAAAATGCACAGGATCTAGGATGAATATTGAGACAAATGAGCCATGGTCTATCAGTCAGCCTTTATCAAAATGTAGCAAAATGATCAAAAAGTGCAGCACATGGGTCACTAAATATGTCTTGTATAGTAAGAATTAAAAAAGAACTGTGGACATAATATACTTTTTCGCATTTGCCCTTCATTCTTCAGATGATGCAAGTAGAACTGGTCCAAAACCCTTCAGACATCTTAATTGAGCTACCTTATTGAAATTCAAACACGCAGAAACATTAAAAAAAATTCTTATAGTATATTCTGCAATGGCACTCTGTTTGATGAATGTATAATTCTGTATTCAATCCTGAATTATAGTAAGGTTATATATGCTTAAAATTATGGTTCAGCAAAGTTATTCTGGCAAATGGTTTCAGTCATCATGCCCCAACCCAGAGTAAGTAATTTCTTTGCAGAATTCTGTTTTATGCCTGAACCTGAACACATGAAGTTCTGCCAAGATGACAAAGTCTACAATTACTGTAATTATGATAGAAATGTGCAGGCGGTGAGCCTGCAATTTAAGTCAATTGCAATATAACACAAAAGCATACAGAATGGATTCTGATAGGGTACATGCAAACCCAGCCATTGTCAGTTTTCAATTCACCTGCCTCTAGCAGTTTTAAGCATTATTTTGTCCAAGATGGTATGAGGCCTTCAGAAAATTGTTCATATGATTTATTTCTTCAAACAGGTTTTATATTATTTGTCTGCCCTATTTCTGATGAGCGTTAAAGTGAGATCATTCAAGATAAATATCACAGCATTTGTCCAGTTTATAGTATATTACTTTGTTGCCAAGTTCAAGATATACTACATGGAACTTTTGCCTAAAACTAATATACCAGTAACATATACAGAATAAAATTCTATGAAAGTGAGCTATTTCCTAAATGTAAGTCATTATCATGTCTAACTATTTAGTAAGAATATTAATTGACAATGGCAGATAAATAAACTAAAATGAATGGCTACTACTACATATATTTTACAACAAATCTGAATTTTTGATCTCTGAATGGTTCTGCAAGGTACATTTTATAGGATACATAACACATGAAATGAATTACTAAAAAAGAGACAGATATTTAGAAGCACCATTGCACAGAGGTACATATCCCGAAGTTGATTTAAGACATCATTTTCACTTGGCTTCTGACTATAATTTGTTGACAATAGTACCTTAAAAGCAATGTTGTGTAAGCAGCAACATAGTTCTTCTGATTATCATAGACAAAACTGATTGATCCTTCTGTGTACTAGAAAAAAACCTACATATGAACAGTGGCATAAACAACTGCTTTCTTAAAAACAGAGTAGAATTAAATTTTATTCTAATTACCATTCTCACTAGTTACACATGAGCTAATTATAAACATTAAGTACTGTTTATTGTTTTTATTAAAACTGTTTCCTAGCAGGCAAATGAAAAACACTCCCACTACATTGTCTGTTCATAAGGCAAATTCCTCAAGCGTGCTGTGTCTGCAAGATAATTATGCATGCAGCAATAGAGCTGGGTTTTGTTGTGAGCACGCCCAGTATGTCAGGCAAATATTTATTTCCCACTAGAATGGAGGAACTAGAAATAAAATACCTATGAATTGTCATTTATTTGTTTATTTAGTCAGGCAGTGACATTTTATTGTGTTCTTAGTCAACAAACAAGTGACTTAAAGGGAAGCATTTTCAAAGATAATTCAGTAATGACGTAACTGTTTTAAAAATGGAATTACACTTTTTATTCTCAAAAAATCATTCAGACAGACAAAAACATAAAATGGGGAGATGGTTACTTCTGCAAAACCTGTGCAGAATCCATCTGTGTTCTTCAGTTTTATTTTTCTATGTTCTCTTTATGACAGTAAGTTTGAGATTGATAACCCCTGGGATTCATGAAGCTCGGCGGAAGGCCAGCGTTAGGCTTGCGCTGACCGTGCAGCGTGAAGATGGCGCAGTAGCGCCAAATGCATATTAATGAAGGCGCACTGCCGCCACAGCCACATGCATAGGAAAGGAGCACGAGTGCATAGGGCGTGTCGAAGTGCCACACGGAGGCGTGGAAATGTCAGCTGTCGACGTGCAACCTAAAATGCTTGCATATAACAATTTGCAAGCAATAGTAATCACATCTGTCAGTGTTCATGGATACTGAAACATATGCAAAGCATGCAAGACAGTTCCTGCGAACACAAAATGAAGAAGCAAACACAAATGCACGGTAGGGAATAACGGGTCCCTATCCCGCGAACAAATGACATTGAAAACCATGTGCACGCAGTGTAGATAGTTATACCAAGTGGAAGTGAAACGCATCATATGTTAGCACGCCGCCAATAGGTATGTCCAGCCCAATGGTCAGGGTCACCAGCTGACCCATATTGTGAGGGAGGGTACACAGCTGGGCAGATGTGTCCATAACAAAAAACACGATAAATGTAAATATCTAGCGACCGTATGATCGAATTATATCCCACAATGCATGTAATAGTCACATACAATAGGTATGTCCATATTTCACATACCAAATGTGACAGGAGGGTGCAGCGGTTAATGCTGTTGCCTCACAGCAAGAGGTTCTCTGGTTCGATTCTTGGCTGGGGTGCCTTCTGTGTGGAGTTTGCATGTTCTCCCTGCGTTTGCGTGGGTTTCCTCCGGGTACTCCGGTTTCCTCCCACATTCTAAAGACATGCTTCTGGAGCGTTTCTCCCCGGGCATCTGCTGAAAACAGGATCTGTGGAACCTAGTCAGACTTTCACGGTCAACAAATGTTAAATAAATAAAAATAAAATAAATAAGCATGTAAATGAAACAGAAGGAGCATATAAACTGCTACAACAATAAGGCAACATGTAGACTGAAAGGAACAGTATTATCCATAGCGTTGACTGTGGGTACGTGTTGCCCAGTACATTCGGATATGTGTCTGGAATATATCCCATCCTGCACATAGAAAAAGGTGGCATCCTACCAATGATTAGAACAGTCGGCCAAAATCCACACATCAGCTGTCCAAGCTGAACTTGTCAGGATGTGTCACAGTTGAACGGGTATTACCCGGGTATACCAACCATGTCATGAAAGTTAAGTATGGGCGTGTACCTATGTGCGTGAGGTATAGCATGTGGAAAGTCAAACATGGCAGGGTAGTCCACACAACCATACAGGTAACTGACATATATAGGGTATGCAATGTGTTACCTTGACCGTGTCATGGGCCATCAACCAAAGCAGTGATGGATGGAGTGTCAGGAATATGTGTGTGTGTGGGGGTGGGTAATAGTATAATCCTCCAAGGCGACACTGTATCATATGCAGAATAGGTGAACCGGAGGTCTATGAGGGAGCAGCGAGTGAAGCAGAAAAAAACACAAAAACATGTATACACATCTGCAATACAACCAGATAGGCCATACTGTAGAACACAATCCCACAAACATATGAATATTAAAATGTGCGATACAAATGTACAGACATGTCACCGGCACATATCTACAGATTGGTCCTGATGGAACTGGCCATATCAAATGCAACACACCTGGATGCATAATGGACTACCCAGCATCCCCTCCACAGCACACAACCCACCCCCATACCTGAACGTCCACCAAATCCAGCCATACTTGGCCTACTACTTTGGTGCAGCCACATCTACACATAGTGACCACTATGCATATGTAGTAGGTAGTGTCACCCTAGGCAGTTTCAGGATTGCAAACAATGTATCCCTTGCATGTACAAGGACTACAGCTTAGACTAAGCACCTCATTGGTTCTTTTGAGATTTCTTTCTTAAAAGCTGTCTCAAGTTTCAACTTTCTGTTAACTAAGAAGCTCAATTGTGAGTGTTCTGCCATTTTACAGTGAGTTAATCGAAGGAAGGACACTCAGCAAACTCGGAGCTATAATATATAACATTAAGTATCCTGTTTTTTGTTTATTTTGTTCTTTATTTCTTTGTTGTTTATAGCACTTTGTGTACTGTGTATTTTTTCTAGCTAGTTTCACTGTGTGTGAGGTATTAACTGGAAATTGTCCACTCTTATTAAGCATCTGTTGGGTTGTTTGTTTATGATAACTTGTTGCAGTTAAACTCTTTTTTCTAGTGGCTCCTTTAGCTGTTTAAAACTTTCATTTAAAGGCTCACTGCTGCTTTTCAGCTGTGAGTAACATTTCTGCAGTTTGTTTCCCACCCTCCCTCCGTGTTGGTATATTGTTTTTATAGTTGGTGGCTTTGCAGTTGCCCACCCCTAGTGTAAATTTGATCTGGGACCCTCCTCCCAGTCTAGTGTCATTACCTCATTCTACCCAGTACAGGGAGAGCATTTGAGAAGGCCAATCAGCTTAGTTTCTGCTACTCCTTTCTCTCTTTCCACAAAAAAAAAAAAATATATCTGCTTTTACTGTATTTGTGTTTTTTCCTACTTTATTTTGCTTTTGCGTCATCTTAAAAGTACTCAATTGTATTTATTACTGCTTGGTGTAACTCATTCTAAGCCTTTTAGTTTAAGCACCTGGGCTTCAGACCAGTTTTACATTAAGAAGGTTTGTGGTCTGCACTGTAGTGGCAGAACAGGTAGCTTACATCCTTCTAAGTTGGGAACTGCTGATTGAGGGCTCAGTGTCTGTTATTCTAAAAGTGGATTAATTCTGGTTTAAGCACTTGGGCTTGAGGCCAGTTATTTTACATTAAGAGGGTTTGTGTTCTGCACTCTTGTGGGAGGAGAGGCTGGACTCTGTCCTTCTGAGCTGGGAATTTCTGGTTAAAGGCTTATAGTGCCTGCATATTTGAACTGCTTCTTACTGAAATTGGTACACCTTGTTTGCTGTAGCATAGACTAGATCCAGGCCTGCTGAATCTAGCTTTGTTTGTATAACTTGAGCACTAATCCAGGCATTCTTTAAAGTATTCAGTTGTATTTATTACTGCTGGTAGTAACTTGATTAAAGTGTAGCTATCATTTTAAGTCTTTTGGATTAAGCACTTGGGCTTCAGACCAGTTGTTTTACATTAGGAAGGTTTGTGGCCTGCACTGTGGTGGCAGGACAGGTAGCTTACATCCTTCTAAGTTGGGAACTGCTGATTGAGAGCTCAGTGTCTGTTATTCTAAAAGTGTATTAGTTCTGGTTTAAGCACTTGGGCTTCAGGCCAGTTATTTTACTTTAAGAAGGATTGCGGTCTGCACTCTTGTGGGAGGAGAGGCTGGACTCTGCCCTTCTGAGCAGGGAATTTCTGGTTAAAGGCTTATAGTGCCTGCATATTCTAACTGTTTCTTACTGAAATTGGTACACCTTGTTTGCTGTAGCATAGACTAGATCCAGGCCTGCTGAATCTAGCTTTGTTTGTATGCTTGTTGTTTGTTTATTTTCCTGAAACGCTAATTCCACCTAAAACGCGGCCTTTTATCACTTCTGTGGATCCCTAGTGATATCTGCATTGCTTACTGTACTTATTTCCTTGTTTCACTTGAAAGAAAGTTACTGTTTGTCATTTTTGCATTTAAGTTACCTGTAACACATTGCATTTAAGTTACCTGGCACTTGCTCACTAAAGCAATTCTATAAGTCATCTCTAAAAAATTAAAAGCACTACACCCTCACAAACTCCCCTTGAGTACCTTGTTCCCCATTGGCCCTTTTTTTCAATTATAAAGGAATTCCCAATACTATTCTAGCATGTCCAAAGGTCAGTTGTCAATCTCCTCTCCGGTCCAGCTGGTGAATCTGGGAATCTTGAGGCAATGTTACAACTGCCTCATGTACACAGACAACCCTCTCCTCCTCCCAACAAATTCCAACACATGTGAGAGATGCAACCATATAGCCAAACTGGAGGCTAAGCTCTCTCAACTCAGTACTGGCATAACTAGTCAAGAGGAGAAGGAAACCACACTCACTACAATTCCAGTCTCACATAGACCGACCACGACAACAAACCAAACACATAAACACACAAAAACATACTCGGAGGCTCTAAATAAAAATCTGCCTAAGCAGCAGAGACCTCCAAAGCAGGCACCCAAGCAACCGCTACCCCAAAACAAAACACATGCAAAACATAGCTTACAAAGCCAGTGTGCTGAACAGTCACAGCCCTTAAGGCTAAACAACACACCTGATACACTTGTAATAGGCGACTCTATCATCAGGTACACTGACGTCCTGCTCACCAGGCTGAACAAGGAGAAGGCCACGGTGAGCTGCCTGTCGGGCGCTAGGATCCGCCACATAACACAAGCACTCAGGTCACTCCAAGGCAAGTACAAATATGACTCAGTCATTGTCCATGCTGGTGTGAATGACCTGAGACGTACCTCCCTGGACTACATGAAAAGAGACATAGAGGAGCTCTCTGAGCATGTAGCCCAGGCCGGTATGACCCTAACCTGGAGTAGCATCTTACCCTCACCAAGAATGATGCCACAATATGAAGACAAGATGATCAATTTCAACAATTGGCTTAAGTGTTGGTGTCATTCAAAGGGGATCCAATGCCTGTCAGTCTGGGATGACATGCTCGACAAGCCACTATGCTTTGCTAGGGAGGGCTTGCACCTGTCACCCCTGGGCTTTCGGATATTGGCAAAGGTTCTTGCTACCCCCATAGTGCCTTTTTTAGGCAAGGCTCAAAAGACAAACCCACTTCCATAGGTATCACAAGGGATAAGAAACTAAGAGTAATGCTACTCAACGCCAGAAGTCTAAACCTCAAGATGCATGCACTCAAAACTCTCCTTAGCATGGAGAACATCGATATCTGTGCAGTAACAGAAACCTTGTTCAAGGCTCCTGAGAGCACCCCAGCACTACCAGGTTATACCTCATACCATGCTTTTCGGCCCCAAAACTTGGACCGAACCACAAAAGGAGGGGGAGTATCAATATTCGTCAAGGATACCCACACCTCCAGGTTGGTGGCACAGCACGAAGCATCAGAGGCTATCCATGTGCAACTAACTGTGGGTAAAACTGCCTTCCAGTTTATAGCCTGCTACAGACCACCCTCCCAAACACAGGAACCCCACTCGGCCTTCCTGAGAATACTGGAAAATATGAAGGTCTCTCCAAACACCATTATATTGGGCGACTTCAACTACCCAAACATAAACTGGGAGCATTACTCTAGCTCCAACACCCTAGCCCAAAGGTTCCTAGAATTTATAAACTCAAATGCTATGGAACAACTTGTTACCACTCCCACAAGAGGGGAAAACATACTGGACCTGATCATCACCAACATGGGGACACTATGCTCCAGACCAGAAGTGTATCCCTCACTGGTAAGATCAGACCATAAACTAATCTCACTGGATATTCACATCCTGACCCCACCCCCTGCCCAGAAAACCATAGTGAAAAACTTCTCTAAAGCAAATTTCACACGCCTCAAAACCGAGGCGAAATCCTTCAAAGCCTCCGGGCCTGTGGAAAATACGGCCCAGACCGTAGAATCCTTTATAAACGCATTCTATGAACACCTTCAGAAATGCATGGATCATGCAATCCCAAATAAAACCAAGACCCAATTCTGCAAAGGCAGATGTCCTGTCTGGTGGACCCCAGCCATAAACAAACTATACAATAGAAGGAGGAAGCTACTACATGATAGAGCAAAATCCCAAAAAGGGAAGGCATCTCTGATCAGTATTAGTAAAAAACTACGGGCACTCATAAAATCGTCTAAGGCCAGCTTCAAGAGAAAAATTGCACAGGACACTAAGGATAATCACAAGGCTTTCTTTAGTTATGTTAGGAACCTGGGTGGGAATTCCCAGATATGCTCAGAATTAGTCCAAAAAGACAAAAATTACCCTGAGCCCACAGACATTGCCAACATCCTAGCTGACAGGTTCAGTGCAAACTCCCCCCCCTCCCCACCAAAAGGGCAAATATCTATCCCAACAGAGTGCTGCCCCCCTGACATCTCAGATGCTCAGGTAAGAGCCGCCCTCTCCAAAGCAAAAAACACAGCATCAATGGGACCAGATGGTGTCCCGGGCTGCATCCTACATGAACTCCAAGAAGAGCTAAACCCAAACATAAAACTACTGTTCAATCTTAGCCTTACTACAGGATATGTACCCAAAGAGTGGCGTACAGCAACAGTGGTCCCTCTCCACAAAGGTGGTGCCTCAACGGATCCTGGAAACTATCATCCCATAAGCCTGACTAGCTTGGTCTGCAAAGCTATGGAAAGGATCATCATGGACCTCATAAATAAAGATATTGGGGACCTACAGACACTGGATCCTACCCAGTTTGGCTTTGTTAAGGGCAGATCCTGCCTCTTAAACCTGGTCAATTTCTTTGAAACAGTCACCA
The DNA here is from genome assembly GCF_019279795.1 of Protopterus annectens. Lineage (NCBI taxonomy): Eukaryota > Metazoa > Chordata > Ceratodontiformes > Protopteridae > Protopterus > Protopterus annectens. The sequence goes on from NC_056732.1 coordinate 1,201,257,701, forward strand.
AGGCCATTGACGAGGGGAAGGTGGTCCACACAGCCTACCTGGACCTCGCAAAAGCCTTCGATACAATACCCCACTCGAGCATTATAGATAAGCTCACCAGCTTAAATATAAACCCCTGTGTCACTAGATGGGTTGCAAACTTGCTCAAGGACAGAACCCACATGGTTAGAATTGCTGGAGCCAAGTCAGACTCCAAACCAGTTACAAGTGGCATCCCACAAGGCTCACTCCTGGGACCTCTCTTGTTCGGTATATATTTCTCGGTGGTACAGGCCAACACGGAAGGACTGTGGCTGACCAAGTTCGCAGATGACTGCAAACTGGGTGCCATAATCAACTCTCCAGCTGACACAAGCATCCTCCAAAAGGGCCTCATAGAAACAGACAACTGGTGCCAGAGCCATGGCCTCAAGCTAAATGCCAAAAAGTGTATAGTCATCCCCTTTGGCAAAAACAAAGTGCCCACAAATTACCACATAGGTGGTAATCCATTAAGTACAGAAGAAGTCATTAGGGACCTGGGGACCCAAGTTGATAGCAATCTCTCATTTGACAACCACGTGGCCAAAGTGGTTAGAGAAACATTTTATATAGCCCACCTAATCATGAAGGGATTCACATCATGCCTCTTTACTCATCCCTCATCAGGCCCATAATTGTGTACAATGCCCCTTTTGGGATGTACCTTACCAGACACCTGCAGCAACTGGAAATACCCCAAAGGTACCTCACCAAGAGGATCAAAGAGCTCAAACAGATGCCATATGCTGCCCGGTTAAAGAAACTCCAGCTCTACTCAGTGGCATACCACCTGCTCAGAGGCGATCTGTGCCTGACGTATAAAGCCATGTCCAACCCGGAATTAATGGACATGCTGCACCTCAGAAAATCCAAATCCCATCGAGCTACGCGCTCGAAAGACTTGAACCTCAGCACTGAAATAAATAGGACATGCTGGAGGGAGAGATTCATAACCCAGAGGCTCCCTTCACTCTGGAATAAAATCCCAGTCCAGGTTAGGCAGAGTCCCACATTGACTCTCTTCAAGAGGAATCTTGATGAGTGAATGGGAGATCGTAGGTTTACCCCGGCTATCACTTCTGTGTCACTGTTAGACAGAGGCACAGTATACTAACCTCAAAAAAGGCATAGCAAAATTAATTTAAAATGGGTGGCGAAAGCCAAACACACTCTGGCTAGGGTTATAAATGCCCTAGGGCAGATAGCCTAGTATGAACCTATGAACCTTTGAACCTATAAAACCCCTAGCACATTTTCGTAACTCCAGTAGAATGTTCGTTATTGGTCTTGTTTTGGTCTTGTTAAATTTTTGGGATATCCCTCATGGGATAAGTAACCTGTGTAAACATTAGAATGGGAATGAAGACACGATGTCCAGTCCTGTAGATATCTGGATACAAGGTGGAATGTGCAGTAGTGGTGCACAAAGACTGTCCAGCCCTAGATGGTCATGCAGAACCTACTACCCAGGATAAAACACCTGCCCGTGATGCATGTGTCCTGACACGAATAAGCGAGAGAATATATTGCACACATTCGCATAGTGGCACATGGTATATGGGTGATGAAGGCACTGACATAAACAGGATACCCCCTGATCCACTGTGTGAGGGACAATTAATGTGTGTGTAGGTGTGACCTGACCAACAATGATAGAATGCCAACTGTCCTGTGATTGTAGGAAATAACTATGTACCATACTGCATGTAACAGTTGCCTAAAGCGGTCACGTCAGGATAGAATAAATGTAATTCATACAAGAAACAGGCAAACAACAAAAGTGCCAAAGGTATAGGCTCACAGCTAGGAAACAAATGAATGTTCTAAACCTGCACTGACCGTGGCTATGTGTTGGCCCAAACAATCTGGTGTCCCCAGTATGGTTACCATCTGTCCCACTTTGCGAGGGACAGTCCCTCTTTGGACAGTTGTGTCCTGACAAAATATATTAAAAATGGCAAATGTCCTGAGATTGTAGGACATAATTATGTCCCATATGTTATGTAATAGTTGCATAAAATAATTATTTCTGTATCTAAAATACCTAAACGTTACAAGAAACAGACTAAGCAACCAAACCGCTACAACAATAGGCTTTTATGTAGGCAAATAAGTAAAGTTCTATCCTTTGTAGGTATGTGTCGGCCTGTAAAATCTGATGTGTGTTCCGAAAATGTCCCATCTTGGCCATTTGAAAAGGTGGCAACCCTAGTCCCCAGAATACATCCCAACCTGTACATATGATGATGTTAACGCTACCAATGGTCAGAGCATTTGAACAATAACTGGCCAGCCTCTTAACCACTCACAAAGCCAGTGACCTTTGGAGGAAAGGTGTTGAATGAGAATGACTACTTACAACAATGAAGAATAATAGATGCATTTAACTGCAGAAAATTAGTAGTATTACAAATCTGTCAACACGTTCCAAGTTAATAGTACTAATATGGTAGAAGTGTCTGTGACTGTCCCTGAGTTGTTATAGCCTTGTCCCTGTCACTGTAGAAATGAGTCCCCAAGTATCACAGAGGTCCGTACACATAAGTACACCAACCAACTGTCACATCTGTTAACAGGACTATTGCATACCTGTAGTGAATTTATAACTGATGTCCAGAATAATATTCATTGTATCTATAAATGAATGAAATAGTCAAATGGGAAGGGAAACAAGTGGAAACCACCCCCCCACCAACCTGCATTATGTAGTGGAACCACTCCCCACCCTAAATAAAGTAGCGTCGACCTAATAATGTTGTCAGAGGTGCCCAGACACCTGCATATGTAAACACAGGTAGAATGTTAAAATCTGGGCTAACTCTGTCCATGTGCTACGTCTGATCTTTGAACAGTACCAAGGAAGTTCTAGTCATCAATTAGCCGAGCCTAAACCCACATCAGTACATGAACACCCTGACAATCAAACACATCTATGTGTGTGGACTATAAGCGTAGGAGTTCTGAATATCCTTGGAGTGAGTAGACATGCAGCACGAGTCCAGAGCAGTAGGAAACAGTGAATGTGTAGCACTGTGGTTTTCCCAGCAGGAGTATGGATGCCTGCTGTGTAAGGGAAGCGGTGAGGCGTATGTCAGAGTAGCTATGAACCATGGGTATACATATAAATGAGCCAGAACAACAATAGTGTAGTGGTTACAGCATCCGCCCAATGTAAAGGCATTCCCGGTTCAAGTACGACTGTAGCGCATATTAATTGTGTAATGAATGCCTCTGTGCTGTAAAGCCAACATTTATACATGTAAAGGTGACCGCGTTCGCATGGGTCAGTTAACCGGATTCCATCAAAGTGGTACTTTCATAAGGAATAAGGCACATGTAATCCCAAAGAAGTGCCTGTAAACATATGTAACTCAGAATAAGTAGATGCATGCCTGTAAACATATGTAATTCAGAATAAGTAGATGCAATTGCGCCTGCGCGGGTGTACACAGCTATTAGCATAGCAAATGTATGTTGTCTTGTACAGCTGTTAACTTTTATATATATAGATAGATAGATGTGTGTATAGATAATATCCACAGATATAACAGAAATATGCAATTATATATCTACATATATATCTATATATATCTATATCTATACACACACATATATATATATATATATATATATATATATACATACATATATATATATATATATATATATATATATATATATATATATAGATAGATATGTAAGGAACGCCGAAAGACGGAAGCAAACATAAGGGTTGTGAAGGGAGTCCAGAGCAAGTAAGGAATTATACCTTTACCAGAAAGGCTCATCCAGACTCTGCTACACTTTGCTGTGAAGGAAAGGTTAGTTTGCTGTTATTTTTGTATTACTGTATTGCCTTTCTATATTTTGAATACTGTAGTTTGTTTTCTTTACCTTGTGTTTTGCTTGCATTCTGTTTTAACAGCATATTAAAACTTCAAAAGAGACCACAGCTCTCTGTTCTGAGTCAGGCAGAAATAAGAACTGATTAATTAAGGACTCATTCATAAGACAGAAGAGGTCACTTAAGGTTAATCACTTGTTAACAGAGGGTGTGGAGCTAGGAACTAAAATTTCTATTTGAGGAGTAAACTAAAACATTTCAGAGCTTTACCAGAAAGGCTCATCCAGACTCTGCTACACTTTGCTGTGAAGGAAATGTTAGTTTGCTGTTATTTTTTGTATTTCTGTATTGCCTTTCTATATTTTGAATACTGTAGTTTGTTTTCTTTACCTTGTGTTTTGCTTGCATTCTGTTTTAACAGCATATTAAAACTTCAAAAGAGACCACAGCTCTCTCTGTTCTGAGTCAGGCAGAAATAAGAACTGATTAATTAAGGACTCATTCATAAGACAGAAGAGGTCACTTAAGGTTAATCACTTGTTAACAGAGGGGGTGGAGCTAGGAACTAAAATTTCTATTTAAGGAGTAAACTAAAACATTTCAGAGCTTTACCAGAAAGGCTCATCCAGACTCTGCTACACTTTGCTGTGAAGGAAAGGTTAGTTTGCTGTTTTTTGTATTTCTGTATTGCCTTTCTATATTTTGAATACTGTAGTTTGTTTTCTTTACCTTGTGTTTTGCTTGCATTCTGTTTTAACAGCATATTAAAACTTCAAAAGAGACCACAGCTCTCTCTGTTCTGAGTCAGGCATAATTTTTTCCTTCCCTCCCACCCATTTAAGTTGTCTTGTTAAATACCACTGTCTTTCTAGTTGCCCGCCTCTTATGTTAATCTGATCATATATCTCATTTCTTTCTACTTTCACTGGCTTATGCGAGTAATCACAAAACCATCACTTTTGAAATCCCACCCCTTCAATTATTTAAATTTATTGGCCATCCTACAGTATTTCATAGTACCAAAATACAAAAGTAACCACCCCTTTCAGTCCATCTTGCTGTTTTAAAAATAGTAACTCTCCACTAAACCTTAACTTTTTAAACAGGTAAAACTCAAGTTACCTACTTTCATATCTAACTTCTCTAGTGCACACTGCAGAGTGCATTCTTTTCAATCTTACCTTTAAGCATCCCTGTTACTAGCACTTTCTCTAATACCTAAAAAGATCATCTCTACTTGACTCCAAGTAGACTTTTCTCTATCTGTTAAACCTAGCACTTGCTCCTACAGTACTTATTACCTTGATACGGCACTCTTATAGATAGCACCCCAAAAGGCAAACCCCCATTTCTCAGTCACCCACGTCCCCGGAATCTCTTTTAAAGTTTTTTGTCTAGTCCTTCTAGCATGTCGAGGGATCAGTTGCTAGTGTCCTCTCCTGCTCAGCTGGTGAACCTGGGAATATTGAGGCAATGTTACAATTGCCTCATGTACACAGACAACCCTCTCCTCCTCCCACAAAACACAAATACATGCGAGAGATGCAACTATGGCCAAACTGGAGGCTGAGCTCTCTCAACATAGGACTGGCAAGACCAGTCAGGAGGAGAAGGTTACCACACACACTATAGACCCAGTCTCACATAGTACCATCACAACCTCAAATCATACACATAAACACACAAAGACATACTCGTGGCTCTGATCAAAATCTACCAAAACAGCAGAGGCCACCAAAGCAGACACCCAAACAACCACCACCTCAGAACACAACACCTGCAACACATAGACCTCACAGTCAGAGTGTCAAACAGTCACAGCCCTTAAGGCCAAACACAATGCCAGACACACAAGTCATTGGTGACTCCATAGTCAGACACACTGGCGTCCGCTCACCAGACTGAGTAAGGAGAAGGTCACAGTAAGCTGCCTGCGGCGCTAGAATCCGCCACATAGCAAGCACTCAGGTCTCTCAACAGCAGGTACAAATACGACTCAGTCATTGTCCACGCTGGTGTAAGCGACCTGAGGCACCTCCTTGGACTACATGAAAGAGACATTGAGGAGCTCTCTGATTATGTAGCCCAGGCTGGTATGACCCTGACCTTGAGCAGTATCCTACCTTCACCAAGAATGATGCCACAATACAGAGATAAGATGATCAGCTTTAACAATTGGCTTAAACTCTGGTGTCATTCAAAGGGGATCCAATGTCTGTCTGCCTGGGATGACATGCTGGACAAGCCACGCTGCTTCGCAAGGGTCGGCTTGCACCTGTCACCCTGGGATTCGGATATTGGCAAAGGCTCTTGCCACCCCCATAGTGCCTTTTTTAGGCAAGGCTCAAATTCTAAACCTACCATCCTAGAACACAAAAAAGGAAAAAAACTAAGGGTAATGCTGCTCAATGCCAGAAGTCTAAATCTCAAAATGCACGACTTTCGAGGCCCTTCTCAGTATGGAGAACATCGATGTCTGTGCAGTGACAGAAACCAGGTTCAAGGCTCCTGAGAGCACCCCAGCACTATCAGGTTTTACCTCTTATCATGCGTTCCGGCCGCAAAATCCGGACAATACCAAGAAAGGAGGGGGGGTATCCATATTCATCAAGGACACCAACACCTCAAGACTGGTGGCAACGCACGATGCATCGGAGACCATCCAGGTGCAATTAACCATAGGCAAGACTGCCCTGCAAATTGTAGCATGTTACAGGCCACCCTCACAAACTCAGGAACCTCACATGGCCTTCCTGAAAACACTAGAGGGGATAAATGTATCACCAAACACCATCATACTAGGTGACTTCAATTACCCTAATATAGACTGGGAACACTACTCAAGCCCAAACACCCTAGCCCAAAAGTTTCTGGAATTCATAAACTCAAATGCCATGGAACAACTAGTCACCATCCCACAAGAGGAGAAAACATACTTGATCTCATCATCACAAACATGGGAGCACAATGTTCAACACTGGAAGTATACCCCTCACTGGTGAGATCAGATCACAAACTAATCTCGCTGGAGGTCCTCATCCCACCCCCACCTGAAATAAAAAGACCACAGTAAAGAACTTCTCGAAAGCCGACTTCACACTTCTAAAGACTAGTGTGGTCTCCTTTAAGGCCCCGAGCGGGAAAACAGTACTCAAGCCGCTGAATCACTTACAAATGCCTTCTACCAGCACCTGCAGGACTGCATGGATAAGGCAATCCCAAACAAAACAAAGACTCTTTGTACCAAAGGCAAGCGTCCAGTCTGGTGGACCCCAGCCATAAACAAACTCTACAACAAAAGGAGGAAGCTACTACAAGATAGAGCAAAATCCTTAAAAGGTAAGACACCCTTGATCACTATAAGTAAAAACTAAGAGCTCTCATAAAATCATCCAAAGCAAATTTTGAGAGAAAAATAGCTAAAGACTCAAAAGACAATCATAAGGCCTTCTTTAGCTATGTTAGAAACCTGGGAGGAAACTCCCAGATATGCTCAGAACTAGTTCAAAATGATGTGAAGATTACTGATCCTACAGACATTGCCAACATACTGGCTGACAGGTTCAGTGCAAACTTCTTCCCTCCCCAAAGGAGAGATATCTATACAAAGCGATTGCAGCCCCCCAAACATCTCCAACGCCCAAGTGAGAACTGCTCTCTCCAAAGCAAAAAACACAGCATCCATGGGACCTGATGGTGTCCTCGGCTGTGTGCTCCATGAACTCAATGAGGAATTAAACCCACAGCTAGGACAGCTGTTTAATCATAGTCTTACCTCTGGATACGTACCCAGGGAGTGGCGCACTGGAACTGTGGTCCCACTTCACAAAGGCGGTGCCTCCACCGACCCTGGAAATTACCGGCCCATTAGCTTGACAAGCCTTATCTGCAAAGCCATGGAGAGGATCATAATAGACCTCATAAATAAAGACATAGGGAATTTGCAGACTTTGGATCCATCCCAGTTTGGCTTTGTCAAAGGCAGATCATGCCTTCTAAACTTGGTTGACTTTTTTGAAACAGTCACCAAAGCCATTGATGAGGAAAGGCAGTCCATACAGCCTACCTCGATCTGGCGAAGGCCTTCGATACAATACCCCACTCGGGTATCATTGAAAAACTCATCAGCTTAAATGTTAACCCATACATCACAAGATGGGTTGCAAACTGGCTGAGTGACAGAACCCACAGGGTCAGAGTTGCTGGCGCCGTGTCAGACTCAAAGCCTGTCACAAGTGGTGTACCACAGGGCTCAGTCCTGGGCCCACTCTTGTTTGGCATCTACTTTTCCAGTACAAGCAAACACAGGAGGGTTATGGCTGAAAAAGTTAGCAGATGACTGCAAACTGTGTGCCATAGTAGAAAACACATCTGACACAGATATCCTTCAGAAGGGTCTCACAGAAATGGATAACTGGTGCCAGAGCCATGGCCTAAACTTAAATGCCAAAAAATGCATAGTCATACCCTTCGGGAAAAACAAGGTTACCCCTAGCTACCAAATAGGTGGCAATCCACTGAGCACAGAAGAAGTTATCAGGGACCTGGGGACCCAGGTTGATAGTAGTCTGTCATTTGACACCCATGTAGCTAAAGTAGTTAGGAAGACCTTCTACATTGCCCACCTTATCATGAAGGGATTCTCATCTAGATCAAGGGAGGTCATAGTCTCCCTATACTCATCACTCATCAGACCAATGATTGAGTACAATGCCCCATTCGGAATGTATCTGACCAGACACTTGCAGCAGCTGGAGAGGCCACAAACGTTCCTCACCAAAAGGATAAAGGGTCTCAAACATCTGTCCTATGCTGCCCGACTGAAAGAACTCCAGCTCTATTCAGTCGCTTACCGCTTGCTCAGAGGTGACCTTTGCCTAACATACAAGGCCATGTCAAACCCAGATTTGATGAATATGCTTCACCTCAAAAATCTAGATCCGTCAGAACCACAAGGCGGAGACTTAAACCTCGACACGGCTATTAATAGGACGTGCTGGAGGGATAGATTCATCACCCAAAGACTCCCTATGCTGTGGAATAAAATCCCGGTATATGTGAGGCAGAGCACCTCGCTGGCCTTGTTCAAGAGAAATCTTGACCAATGGATGGGAGATCACAGATATACCCCAGGGATTACCTCAGTGTCACTGCTCGACAGAGGCACAGCAAAATAATGGGTATAGTTCCCCATACTAAAGGGGTGGCGTAAGCCACAAAACTATGGGCTAGGCTTGTAAATGCCCTTGGGCAGATAGCCTAGTATGAACCTATGAACCTATAAAGTGCTCGCAGCGTATGTCACATAAAGCTGCACAAGTGTGAGTAGAGCACCGCTCTTCACACCAGAGGCAGGTTCATACCAGTGACCATAACATCGCTGAAGTGCTACATCAACATTGTAATCAGACAGAAGTAGTACATGTTGCAACCACCTACACTTGTAACCCACAAATCATTCGTAATCCATAACACCAGGAAAGGCACGTATGTGCAAATATGAATGGATGGTGAGCCTGTGAATACACGAGGTGGTACAAAATGTGTGTAGGGCCCCAACACTCATGAGAGGGCAATGTGTAAAGGTGTGTCATGGCTGCGATATCAGGTGTATAATGGCTGTATGTGTGGAAACTCAACATGGGTGTGCAGGAGAAACTATGGATATGTGATTATGGACACAGGAGTGCTAGGGCATGTTGCGCCGGGTGCAATGGAGCGGCCTGTGGAGGTCAGCTCGTACGTAGGTGCGATTCCCAGATAGAGCATCATTTGCATGGAGACATGCGTGAATGGGCCTATCGTTGTCGGACGTTGTGCATCAGGGCTTGCAAGCTGGCACGTAAAACCTATACACCACCCATGAGCGGAACAGAGTTCTGCTGTGACAACCCCAAACCCGGAAAAGCAGAAACACACAACTACATGAAGACAACAATATGTTGACATATAGTCACAGTAACACAAACACTCATCCTATCAACAGTAATAATATGAATGTGCACAGAAACAAACACAGTAGCAGGAATAATAGGCTGCGCATATGAGTAATAGGTCGAATGACACTATCACATCCCAGTTAGCAGTGGCACCCCAGACATGAAAAACGTGCGACATCTGTCCGCTGTATAACGTGCAATATACTGATCACAAGTTCACCGGAGAGAAGTGTCGGTGTCATAATGACTAAGGCAACAGTATGCTGTTGAAGCAGAGATAAAACCCAATACGCATGTGTAAGTGTCCATGTCCTGGAAATGTATAGGTTAACAGACACACAGATGTATATATAGATAAAAACGCATATATACATATATCTATATTCATTTACATACACATATATATTCATATATATATATATATATATATATATATATATATATATATATATATATATATATATATATATATATTTATACACACACACACACACACACACACAAGGATATACTATGGATATATCTATATATATATATATATATACACAAACAACAGGTATTGATATATACACATACACACAAAACAAAATATATATGTCAGTGTAGATATACACATGTACATAAATAGGTTACTTCACAGCAATTAGGGGTAACATATTTACAGCCCGGGCATATGTGACTGGGAGGTCCAATAAACAAACGTTGTACCCCCCCCCCACATCACCCAGCTAGGCCGGACAGACTATACAGACAGGCAATGCAGATCAATACACTGCCGCTGTCCAAAACACCGGTAAGAAAGTACCAGTGGGAGAGATCTGCAAGGTCTACACTTTAAACATGGATAACGGTGTCCCTTGCGGTACCCCAAAAATTCAGGGTATGTGTAAATCTGCTGACATTGATACGAGCAGGATCTAGGTGTACATGGAACAGTAGGTTGTGCAAGCGTGAAAATACATGGGTTGACAAAACGTACGACATGTGTCCCGAGACGGGGAGAGTGGGCAATGTGTAGGGGTGTGCTCTTACCCCAGCTGCACTCACAGTAAGTATTTGTCATGACTGCTGTAGAGGGGTGCCAGATAGGTGGACCATGGGTATGCAATAATGGGCTTAAGTGTATAGGTGCTGGTTGGCAGAGATGTAGTGGGCCCGCCCAGTGAAAGTAATTAATATCCCTATGTGGGAATAGCATACGCCTACACCTCTCAAACCTGAAGAGCACATCTACCGGATAGTCTGTAAACCATGGAGGGAATACATAGAGACCAAATCAGTGTCGTGTACCCGATTAGCATGGAGGTCCATAGTTATGTATCAGAATGTAACAAAGTCCAACTAAACACTTCCAGAACTAGTGATATTAGATGAACAGGTGGTGGAATACAGGTAATGACAGATGACAACCTGTATGAGTCATAAACAGCATGTACCTTGACAAACGTGAATGAATACATATGCTCTGTGACTCTAAATTTGTCTGATTAATAGAACCAATCATCTAAGTGTGTCCCACAGGGTGTTATGCATTGTTCCTGATACAGTGTTCATTCACACCCATTGGTATGTGAGTTCTGCTACTGATGGAAAGTGCATAATTTTCTGACCACCTTAGGTAGATAATAGCATGATAGAAGTGGTTCAGCACCCATACACCTGCGAGGGACACACCCATCTGGGCAGTTGTGTCCTGCAAAATGACAGTTATGGCACATGGCCTGTTAGTTTGGGAATGTAGGCTATATAGTGTGTGTAGTGGTCTCAGACATTAATTTGTTGTATCAGAAACAGCTAAATGTAATAGGAAACAGTATTATCAATTATAATGCTACATGAATAACCTTAACGTATGCAAACCATGGAAGTCATCCGTTTACTTCTGGCTGTGGGTATGTGTTGCCTTGACACATGTGATAGCTCTACATATAGGATCTATAGGGCCGCCACCATTCTAAATGGCCAAAGTGGAACCTGCTCTGTAGAAATGTCAGACGTACCGGGGCAGAACATACCTACAGCCATGCATAGTACAGAAATATACATATTGGCACAAATCAAAATGTAGTCTAGCAGCAGTAAAGTTGCATATGCTACTACATATGACATATCATCGTGTCAGGTATACAAGACCTGTAACAAGCAACCAGTACAGACATGTACAACATGAGAATGTCCACTAATCAGGACATTTGCAATGGGTAGAGTATTGTCCATACCTCTCAACTGTCCCTGAATTTCAGGTACGTCCCTGAGTTTGACTGAAGGTTTAACTCTGTCCCTCTTAATACCTCCTAAAATTAGTGACTGTTGAAAGAAAGGTAGTGAATTACACTTACTGATTAATGACAATAAGTAAGAATTATAAACTACTTTTACTTCAGAATATGTGTATTGAGTCATATGCTCTGATTCTGTCAATGTTTCAAGTTATTAGCACTACTTTTGTAAAAGTGTCCCTGATGTTTTCTTGACCTGTCCCTGATTCTGTAGAAATGTGTCCCCAATTGGTGGAGAGGTCTGGTATTGTCACATGAGATATGCCTAATGAGGGACTGTCCCATGCAAAGTGGGAAAGGTGTCACTCCTACAGTCTCCCATCGTGCAATCTGAAAGGTGGACAACATGCAGTAGGTATGCAGTAGCATGACTCGACGGACAGCTGCGTTAACAAACTCAAGTCACATGTCAGCATTGCAAAGTATCGGCTCCCATGTATCAGGCAGATGGGAGCAGATCGTATGAGGAACACGCATATAATATGATTACGTCACTGGACAGGCTGCCGAGTCCGTACAGTCGAACGCCTGCCGTCGCAAAATGTTTACACATACCCGATACTGTAGTCATGTAGTCTGATGTAATACACATCACAAGGGATCGCACACACCCAGCATGAGTGACAAATGTAAGTGGAAATGTCGGAGAGCGAGTGGCTGTAAGCGTGTTTGTCTACCAGTATGCCAGTAGTGCACTGTCAAAGAAATGTAGAGTCTAAACATGTATAAGGTGCTGTGACCAGTCAGCAGTGCTTAACACTGTACAAACCCACACACAACTGCTCCCACCAGCTGGAATGTGCCTTACCCAGTCTGTATCCAAAGGCGTCAGTCTGTCCGGAAACAAAGAACCGCCCTATTCACGTGTTGGTAGCAGTACCCTGCACACATAGCTCACGTGAATTAACAATAGACTATGGCATATGTACAGACAATAGACCACACACACACCATACAACGCAGTCATCCAACAGTATAGCAATGTACTGGCAGATATGTCCGGACCACTGGTGAATGCATGCCTGGCCGTCCTGTGTTTCAGTGTGTGAGCATGCCCAGTATGACTGTTATGCATGTTGTCAACCGACATTGCCGTCATACCGTCATGTGTGTGAGCATGCCAAGTATGGTCAACTGTATCGCATGTGTCACATGTCCAGATAGTTAGTACTGTGTTGCTGACCCGTCCGTTCTACACAGACAGGTGTCATGCTGTGTCTGCAGGGTAGCTAATGGTCATGTGGCATTGACAGTTGCTACATGTCTGCATAGCGTGGGGGGACATCCAACCACAACCACAGTCCTACACAGCACCGTGGGTGGCGCACATGACTCTCACATGTGTAGGTTTGACGGGGGGCACAGCCAACAGTTGTACATATCTGCCGCTACTGTACTGGTATGCCGGGTATTCCATGTCAGTGTGTGGACCTACCTAAATTGCTGGTTGGAGGGATACCAGTGTACATCAGTTCCCAGCTTTAAATACCAGCACAGTGGTGTTGGACGTCCTAGCTTACACAACCTACATCAAACTGCCTGGCCTGCTGTAGTCTGTGAGTGTCTTAGGGGGTTGGGGTCATTTATTAGGCATATCCATAGGTCATCGTGTATCATTTGTCTGTATTGGTCCACATCTGTCCAGCTGCATGGAACGTGTGTGGGCTGTATGGACACACATGATGGTCAGTCCATAATCTGCAGTGGGTTAGGACACCCTGTGTACTACATACTACCATTGTGACCCCTGTATGTGCTACAGAGGTCATGGTGCCACTACGGATGTGTACTGTCTGCTGCCCTAACATTTGGCCACCACAGTCACTTGTATGCTCACATACATACATACCATAGCAATGGGTAAATACACATTCTAATACAACTGCCACTTGTTAGGTCAATAGACATACCCTGGGTGTGTTCTGGACTTGAGGACGGTGCTGGAGGGCTGCCTATGTCGGATGCACACAGTGCACCTCCTATACATGGCCGAGCAAAGGTAGTGTCATGTTTGGCATCTATTGTACTGTGTGCGGGTCAGAGAGGGGAAATCCGTGGGTACCTACTGTGTCAGTGCATATGCCTTGTGTTGTCTCTTTGCCAAGAGCAGGTCATACTGTGCACAGGATTTCGCCGACTGTGCCCTGCTCAGGTAGTTCCTTCACCAAGTCACACTGTGCCTGTACAGGTCTTGGCAGTGGTGTTGGGCTGTGTGGCCCTGCCCCATGCTGTTCCTGCTGCAACTGTTACTGCAGGATAAGACAGTGTAGCATAGAAAATACCATAACAACTTGCATGCATGTAGCTTGTGAATACTGCAGAGCTCCAACGAATGTGTCCGGATACCAGAACTGTGAACTGAGCATCCCAAACACATGCACAAGTATATGTCTTGCCTGTGCATCAGCCTCAGTATTGTGTGAGTGTTCATGTGTGTGCGCATTGCTGATGGGTGTCATCAGCCATGACACCAGTGTTTACCCAGCATCCCCCACTAGGAGACAGTAGGGGATGTCCATATTGGCATTGGTGTGCTACAGCTGTGTCAGAAGCCATACATCGGAATCATCATAGCTTCCAGGGCAGACAGCACACACATGCAATCTCATGCCCGGGCCATCGCATATGGCCTAGCTGTTGGAGGGTATGCCCCTGCAGTGACTGTAGGCCCTACCCCGCTCACCAGGTGGTGCTACGATGTGTATGTGTGTGCAGGCTATAGCACCCAGTACCCAGGGTAGTCATTCATGTGGTTGAACAGATGCATATTGCTGGTCTACTAATTACGTGTGTTGAGGACATGTATGTGCTCACTAGCATGTGTTGACATGGCATCTGTGAACTGGTGCAGTACTCTGGATGCAGATGCCTGTGAGATACCCATGATATCTTCAGTTGTGCTGTGTGAGGTACCTGTGGCTAGTACACCTAGGCCAACACATATCATGGTATCCACTGTGATGTGTTTCCCCCAGCCTGTTTGATGTGTCAGGTGTGGCAGGCACAGGTCAACAAGCTAGTGTAGGAGGTCTCTGTCCACCCCATAGTGCTCCACCATCCCCAGCCCATGTAGCCCCTGGTAAGTCACCCTGGGTCTATAAAGTCTTATGTCACCCCAGTAAGGGTTGTTCGGCAGCATACACATCCTCACTGCCCCACCCTTCTGCATATGTTGGTATATGTTGCCTGCTGCAGCCCACCTCATTTGGTCGGACTGTGTCGTGAAATGTCCCCGCAGGTATACACCGGTGGTGTAGAGTGCTGACAAAACCTGTGTGTATGCTGCTTGCTTGCAGTACTGTACTATTCAGGTGCGGGCTGGCCATGTCATCTGCTGATTGTGCTGATCAACACCTGTTTGTGCAGCCTGTACACCCTGACTACCCCACCACTGCTGTCATCCCTCCCAATGTCACCAGGCAGGTATAGACACACTCCTAGGTTAGGTGTACTAAGGCAGGAGCACTCCCGAGGCACAGTTCTGCAATGTACTTACAGTATGGCTGACCTCCCCCTCCCCATGCTGTCAACTATATTCGAGATTTGCACCCGGCTGACTACACACATACACTCCAGGGACCAGCATCACACCCTGGTGATGAATGGGATACACTATTTCAACCTCATCTGCATAGTATATTCTTCTAATGATAGTTATATGACCCATACCGAACCTCCAAATTAATAACCACTGCTTAGTGTCGCTCAGATCTGTACACAACTGGCAACAGGTGCCTTACTATCACCATATTCGATGTTCCATGGTCTTCCCAGCAGCAAAATAACCGGTGTCTGCACGACTACAACCCATGACCCTGCACACTACAGACGATGTGCATTACCACCACGCCATGGCAGATATACATAGATCCCAGGTTATCACGTACAGATCATCCAGCACAAACATTCAATAGTGCTGATGTCCCCAGACATATATGTTCACATCTATGTCCACCTCTATATCTACATATATCATATATATATTATTTGTATACATATATACATGGACTGATATATATATATATATATATATATATATATATATATATATATATATATATATATATATATATTATATATCTATACATACACACATATACATGTACACACATATGTAGATATAGCATTTATATCACAACAGCACACCACATGACAACAATGCATTAGACAGCAATGAAAAGGAAACTACATGTGCCACCTGCATCATGTATTGTTGTTACTATCAAGGCACGTGTGTTTTGTTGCGTCACACGGGTCAGACCATATCAAGGGTAAGAGTAGGGCTGTTGACAGTTACTTACCAGACCTATTGGCGAATGTATGTGTTGACAACCCAGTGTCTTGGCAGAATATGCGGGCTGTGGACACTATATAGGTCAGCAACAAAACACACTGAACACATCCCGCAGCTAGCCACCCACAGATACTAACACATACGGTATAACTGCCAAACACACACACACCTGCCATGCCTTGCAATCGAGCACCTTCCTGTCTAGTCTACCACACTACAGCATTATGCAGTAACAGAACGCGCTACCAAGTGCCAGCATCACCGCACTCCCACAGGCATACATCTAGGTGGATGACACCATCCGCAAAGGCAAAGACGCTGATAGGGAATGTATGGGGAGTGAGCCGTCTAAAAGCATTACTCTGTCCCCAGGCAGCTGGAAACACACACACTTGGTAGGGGTGGGAGTCAAACATACACCTAACTACCTTATCACACTACAACATTACGCAGTTACAGAAAGCGCTACAGAGATTACTGGAACACAGCATTCCCAGAGGCATACTTCTAGGTGGATAACATCATCTGCAAAGGCAAAGACGCTGATAGGGAATGTATGGGGAGTGAGCCGTCTAAAAGCATCATTCTGGCCCCAGGCAGCTGGAAACACACACACACTTGGCAGGGCTGGGAGTCGAACATACACCTAACTGCCTTATATTACTACAGGATTACGCAGTTACAGAATGCGCTATCAAGATTACTGGAACACAGCACTCCCACAGGCATACTTCTAGGTGGATGACATCATCCGCAAAGGCAAAGATACCGATAGGGAATGTATGGGGAGTGAGCCATCTAAAAGAATTACTCTGTCCCCGGGCAGCTGGAAGCACACATGCCCACACTTGGCAGGGCTGGGAGTCGAACATACACCTAACTACCTTATCACACTACAGCATTACACAGTTACAGAACGCGCTATCGAGATTACTGGAACACAGCACTCCCAGAGGCATACTTCTAGGTTGATGACATCATCCGTAAAGGCAAAGACACTAATAGGGAATGTATGGGGAGTGAGCCATCTAAAAGCATTACTCTGTCCCCAAGCAGCTGGAAACACACGCTTGGCAGGGCTGGGAGATAACTACCTTATCATACTACAGCATTATGCAGTTACAGAACGCACTACCAAGATTACTGGAACACATCACTCCCAGAGGCATACTTCTAGGTGGATGACATCATCTGCAAAGGCAAAGATGCCGATAGGGAATGTATAGAGAGTGAGCAGTCTAAAAGCGTATTACTGTCCTAAGGTAGACGGAGACAAACACATGGCAGTGGTGTGAGCGGGACAACTGCCTATCTTCAGAGCACTATTACAACACTACATAGATACGAGACGCGCCACAGACAGTACACCCTTCAAGACAGTCAACCAGTGTGTTCAATGTAGGAATCCATCCTGACGTGGGGAATGGACATCTGTTGCCTGGATGACCACCATCGCTATACAGGATGTCAATGGCCATGCCCATACACAGAGGCACATCACCAACACAAGGTGTCACTGGGCATACTCACACACTTAGTATCACACATCCGTTTGGAATGTACTGTGTGTCCATCTATACAACGGCGTACTGGGCATGCTCACACACTTAGTAGAAGTGAAGGGCTGTCTTGCATGCACACGGATTCTAAACACGGAAGGGCACAGTTTGGAATATACTGTGTGCCCATCTACACAACAGCGTACTGGGCATACTCACATACTTAGTAGTAGCGAAGGGCTGTCTTGCATGCACACGGATTCTAAACATGGAAGGGTACAGTTTGGAATGTACTGTGTGTCCAGCTACACAACGGCATACTGGGCATGCTCACACACTTAATAGTAGTAAAGGGCTGTCTTGCATGCACACGGATTCTAAACACAGAAGGGCACAGTATGTTGTTACTGTCCCCACGTACATGAAGGCCACTCACATGTACTGACCAGTACACACTCAAGAGCCATCACAGATGTCTCAGGTGCGGATCACAGAGGTAAATGCCGCATTCTACTATGTAGCCCTCAGACATCACCATGTCCTTGGACCAGCACATGGATTGTAAACACGGAAGGGCACAATATGGTGTTACTGTCCCCACGTACATGAAGGCCACTCACATGTACTGACCAGTACACACTCAATAGCTTCACAGATGTCTCAGGTGCAGATCACAGAGGTAAATGCCCCATTCTACTATGTAGCCCTCAGACATCACCATGTCCTTGGACCAGCACACGGATTGTAAACACAGAAGGGCACAGTATGGTGTTACTGTCCCCACGTACATGAAGGCCACTTACATGTACTGACCAGTACGCACTCAAGAGCCATCACAGATGTCTCAGGTGCAGATCACAGAGGTAAATGCCGCATTCTACTATGTAGCCCTCAGACATCACCATGTACTTGGACCAGCAACACACATACATACATTACCACAACACCATGTTACTCATGACCAGTGGACTGTACATAGGTCTACAGCAACTGTGCAGACTACACATGTATTGACAGGGTTCCATCATGTGTTATGCAATGCAATGATATCACTGTTCATAACCAGGTTGGCTCTACACATAACAGGGGCCCTGGGTCTTACACAGCTGTAACAGATGAGCGTCACTGTACACCAAAGAACACACATGTTTGGATACGACATACATGTAATCGCAGTGGATATTTACATGGACCACACACACACACACACACACACACACACACACACACACACACACACACACACACAACACATATGTACATAACATAGCTTTTGCTGTCCTCTGTGCAGACAAGTGGCTACAGCAATCACACACATGCACATGGAAGGTAGGTCCATGGCTGTTGAATGCTAACAGTACATAAGGTAGCAATGTTGACTGAGGTAACATTCCCTCTGTACTAGTTACACATGACAACCATCATATCATACAACAGTCCATGTGTTATGTATGTCATCACACATGTCCACCAATTGCAATGCATACAAACATGGCTACATGACAGGCATGTAGGACCAACACACATGTACATGTAGTGGTGTGCATGCAGCTGCCATGCATGTGCAGTAGCTGATGTATGTAATTCATTTGTGCCTAACAACAACATGCAGTTGCAATGCAGCCCCATCATTCACACCTGTATATGGTGAAATACTGACAGTACGGTAGGATGTACATCAGGTATGGATGGATGTGCGTACATAAAGTGGTGATCTACCTTTGCAGATGGATGTTTGCCGAAGACGGCTCACAGGTGTGTCACAAGCCATCCTACCATTACATGTGCAAACAGTACGCTATGTTACTGTTACTTGATGGTGAAGACATACAACCTACACAGCGGTCAGGGTGTTACTGATTGTAAGTCACTTGACACCTGTAACACTTACATCCTCCCATGTGCATATAGCAGCACAATTGCCGAAGGTAGCATTGGTATACATAATGCGGCCAATACTGCTGCATGTCTGTCAGACGTATCATCATATAGCAGGTGTATCATTCACAGTACTGCCATGTGTGTTTGCTTGTGTGACCATATACACCACATATGGTGGGGAATACATCCCAATTGTTACACACCCCTGTACACTGTTGTAGAGATCTGTACACACTGCAGTGTGGAAAGCATGATGTAGGCAGGGGTGGTGAGTGTATCACACACATGTCAGCTATCTGTATGTGAATGACATTTGTGGACTCCACAGTGTGTGTGTGTGTGTGTGTGTGTGTGTGTGTGTGTGTGTGTGTGTGTGTGTGTGTATGTATGGCTGTCTGGTGCATGGGGTGAGGGTGTATGCTACCATACAGAACAGACAGGATCCCTAGCCCCTCATGGTGATGCAGTCTACTACCCTGTTGATGCCATTGGTCTCAGCCTTACTGGCTACCTGTACATGTCCATTCTCTGTGTCGCATTGTGTGGGTGCACAGTACTGTGAGGGTGATTACCACATAGGCAGGGGACCTCAACTCAACACTATCGAGTGGGCGTTATAGTGTTGTTGACCCCTTGAGTGTGGGCATGTTACTGTGTGTTTCTGTGTATGTCTGTGTGTGTTCTCATCCTGTAATGTGACAGGGTATTACTGCTACACAGTGAGGCCTCATGCTATCAAGTGGCCTCTAACGTTGTCATCAGCCAGACAGCTGTGTAAACGCCCCACACCATGTCAACATACCTGTGATGTGACCTGGTATGGATGTCACGTCTCTAGCCACTGTAGCCTATTAAACAGCCCACATGCTTCTGGATCAGTAGATGTGTGGACATCAGTGGAATGGTAGCCTTTCTAACAGTGAGGTTGAGGCTACATATAGCATGCTGGTATTGCCATACATGCCTGTGAGTACTCCACATTTACACATGTGAAACTGCAAACACTGCTACTTATTGGCACATGCAAGTAGATCTTAAGGAGGGAAACAGGGCATCATTACCAACATGCTATTACTGTTGTTACCAAGATACATACTGTGAACATACAACAATGCACTCCAACTGCAAACACTGTAACATAATGGCACATGCAATTGGACCTTAAGGATGGAAGCAGGGCATAATTACCAACATGCTGTTACCATTGTTACCAAGACACATACTGTGAACATATAACAATGCATTATAAACCTTACTACATTGTATGTCTGGTGCGTGTCAACAGTACACAACTAATGTCATATACACTTGTCCCTGCACCAATGGTGTGGATGACAGGGATGCGGCACAGGCATCATCATATGCACAGGGTGATAATGTTTGCCAGGGGCATAGGCTGCACCAGTGGATGACATCATGTGTGTGGGTAAGGTCCGGTGATCTGATTGGACATGTGTGGTTGATATGCATGTGGGTGTTGCGGTGCCCTACAGATGTTTCTGCTGTGTGCGTGTATGTGTGCACACAGTTCTGCTTTTTGTCAGTCCTACACAGGGGTATTATTGACAGTTCCAGATTGTACAGACCAGGATGTACAGCTTACTGTGTCCGGCCATGACCACGTGACCTGTGACTGCCAGGGGTTGCTTGCACGAGCACTACCAGGTGGAGGTACAGATTGGCTACTGTCCGATGACACTTGTCCACTGGAACTGTGTCCCCACTGGGAACGTCCAGGGCCATGTCCCTGTGGCGTGCTATGTCCTGGTGTGGACAGCGCAGCACCAGATGCACTGCTACTGCTACCAGCACTAAGGAAGCGGGCATGTGAGGTGGCTCGTTCACTTTGACCTGCACCAGGTGGTGTAGCTGGCCTATGTCCACATGGCCTATGCCTCACTCCTACCAGATGTTCCAGAACTTGCGGATTGCCATGCCATGGTCAAGGATTCCAACAATGTCACCGAATCGCCTGTCTAGAACATCAGCAATCTGCTGTTGAGCATTTGCCAATGCCTGGATGTTGTCATTTAGAGTGTGGATAGCAGCCCTCTGAAGCCTCTGTCCTTCACTGTTCTGCTGTTCAGCACATGCCTGTGCTGCCATTACAGTCTGGAACATGCGTCTGGTGACACCAGCTGCTGCGCTCTGTCCTGCAGGTGCATGTCTGCTAGAGGTCCTCCTACGAGCAGCACTGGCCACATGCCTGTGAGGCACAACTGCAGTCATTACACTGACACCATGTTGTGGAGACACACCTTCTGTAGCCACCACATGTTCCTGTTCAGAGCTAACACACGCTGACTGTCCTTCCTCTATGGCCACTGGTGATGGGGTATGTGTTGGCATGAGAACTGTGTGTGGGGAAGATGGGGACATAGCTGGGATGGCAACCACTGGCACAGATTCAGCCCTTGACAACCCTGCCTGTACCTCATGCATATGTTCATCACTGCTAGTATCTGTGGGGACACTAACATCAGATGAACCGCAGGAGGGTAACGCACCTACATCACCTGTGAATGCAAAGAAAGACTCTACATTACAATAGACACACAGACACACAGACACACCATGCATGTGATTTGGCAGATGGCATGCAGCATGCATGTGATACAGCAGACGGTATGCAGCTCAGACATTAATAGTGGTAGTTAGCATACCTCCCTGGGTTGCACACAGCAGCAAGCAGGTGTCATATCAGTAGCAGACGGCATGCAGCATGCATGTGATACAGCAGACGGCATGCAGCTCAGACATTAATAGTGCAAGTTAGCATACCTCCCTGGGTTGCACACAACAGCAAGCAGGTGTCATATCAGTAGCCATGCAGTTCACACAATCATGGTAGTAAGCATGCATCTCTGTGATACACCATGTGGACCAGCACATGTTAACAGTACACATGGCTGAAGTGACCTTGACATGTAATCTGCTGATGTGTGCATTGACATGCATACATGTCTGACACAATGGTGTCCTGACACATGTACAGCATTGTAATGGATATCACATTGCAGTGTTGTCTGTATGCCCTACAGATAGAATGTACTTTTAGCAAATGTGCGTGAGCATTGAAGAGTAGTGTGAGGCATCTACATTGCTATACAGTGTGAAGTACAGACACTGTGCCATTGCATGGCATCATGAGGTGTCTATAGTGCTATACAGTGTGTAATATGCACACAGTGCATAGCCATAACTGTGTGCATACACATTACATAACTGTGGATTGTGACCACGTCGCTGAGGTGTATGCACACCAAACCATGCTGTGTTATGTGACAGGTCACTGGAAGACCTAAGGATGACACCCCTGCACAACTACTATAAAGTTTTAGCTGCCTGGCAACCATGTCCACACATGGCAGACTTGTCAATACACCATGTCCCACATGACATTAATGTACCACACACACGAGGTGCATGGCTGACAGTGATGTCCTACAGCAGCAAGGGAAATGTACGGTATCTGTGGCCTGATGTGGTGTTAATGTCTGCTGAAGCTGTAGAGGTGACTACTGTCATGCTATGACACAGTTGTGATGTTCAACACATCTTAGATGGTCGACACCTCCACTAGCTGTGCACAGGCATTTAGGATGTCCAGTGTTCCACATCAACAATATAATCAGTCGACTAAGGCTATAGTTGGACCATGTGTGAACAATGTGCAACAGGTTGTATACACATCACAACTACTGTGTGGCTACATGTCTCTGGCCATCCTCCATGGCCGTGTGTGAACATGTGTTGGCCAAATGTTTCTGATGGCCATCTATCTCACATGTCTGTGTTGTCCCATATGACATACACCCATAGATGTCAGATATGTTACTGTCCACAGGGCTATGCAGACAACGGGTTGTATGTTTGGTATGTGGGGTATGCACTATAGGATAGTGAGACAATATTGCAGCCGGAACACTACATGTCTGGGACATGTCAGATGGCACATCACAATGTGTGCACCCATTACAAGGGCATATTACACAATGGTGACTCCTGTGGGCTGCCCATATCCCAGCTCACTGTGTGGTACTGTTTGCATACCACACATGTGTTGTTCCAATGTATAGTACATATGCCTACATTGAACACCTCCACCATTGTATGCACAGCTGTCCACACATCTAGCAATGACAGGTACTGTGGTTTCATGTCGGTGTTTCATTTAGTTTGTATATATTGCACATGGGTAGCCAGAGTGAATGATGACAGATGCAACCTGTATATCGTGACTGGACCATACATTATGTGTACATGTGCTAACTGGCCACATGGCGTATAGATATATGCATTAACATGCCTGATACTGATAACTGTCTCACCTGCAACAGACTGATGTCTGTGCGGCACGCCAGAGGTACCTGGATAGGGGTGACACAGCAGTTTGAACATTATCCATGACTGTATGACAGCCACAGGGTGCACTGTGCATGTTAACACATTCACCTGTACAGTAGCATATAGTATGCACATGTGTGCATACACAGGGTAGCATACTGTAGTATGCGGCACGTGTGTAAACATACCTTGCATATGATGTTACATTACATATTGTACAGTGACACATGCAACTAAATGAGATATAATAGTCATATGTGCAGTAGTGACTTACCAGGCAACTCCAGGCTCATTGGTTGGGAGACACCCATCTCCACAATGGCAGCTAGTGTTTGTGGATGCTGTTCTGATGGTGTCCCCAGGCTGGCCAGTAGCTCCTCGGTGTGTGTGAGTGGGAGCTGGGTTGGTGGGCCACCACCTGTTTTACCTTGTTCCCTGGCGATTGCATTGTTATGCTATTGCGCATGTTGTATCAGGTCCGTGCAGTGTCTGTGCACCTGCTGGTAGGTGCGGTTATGGCCACCCACATTATTAGCCCTCCTGCGAAGGTCCTGGCACAGGTCGTCACACTGCTGGGCAAGCTATGGCACATGGCTGAACAACACCTCATAGTTCTCATGGAGGTATGGGATGAGGGCATCATCCTCCTGGCGGCTATATGCTGGCAGGCATGAATGAGGCATTATCCGGAAGACATAATGATGGAGACAGGTCACAGTATCACAGAGATGTACAGAGATACAGCTGCACATACATTTGTATTAAATCTATTACATCTGAACAGTTATCTTTGCAAATCGTCATGACACTGACAAGACTGTCATGTTTGTGTCACACACATGTAACACCCGTTATGCATTGGATATCATCATCATTTATGTGTGCCACCTCATTACATTGTTCATACTCCATGTGAATGCTGTCTTGATTTGGGCATGTCTGTTTTCCTGTACTGGTGTTCTTACCTATCAGCATGTGCCTGGATGTGTCCACAGTAATGCTGTTGACCTTGATGCTGTGTATATGTCACATATCAACACATACACTGCCTTAATGGGATGGACATGAGCAGTGACAATGCACACATACACAAGGAAACCTTTACATGCATGTGTTTTGCCATATACATCTACATGGCACTGTACAGTAGTTCAACATCCTGCCACGTATCGCCTGTGTTGCACATGTGATAGACATGGGACAATGGATAGCCGGACGTCATTTGCAGGGATGGTTATCAACTATGGCATGTACGGGCAAGGTTTTTCTAGCTGTATCCGACAGCCATTTTGCCACCATGAGGTGCATCAGTGCCACATTACTGATCCAGACAGTTAATAATACATCTACAATGCGGTCATCGCACCATGTATGACAGAGATGACATGTGCAGCTTTGATGGACAGGGTTGCATGGTATGGCAGGAGTATGTAACATGTATGGCACAGGGATCTGTCCAGCATGTGGCAATCCTTGTAGTAGGACGGTGGCTGTCCATGACATATGTCTTTCAGATCAGGATATGTATGTGCAGCATGTCCAACATCACAGTGTAGCACATGTCTTTATGCAAGGTAGCCAGCATGCTGCATAGTGGAGGTGCAGATTGTGAAGGCTGGTATCGCCCATCCACGCATGGCCAATACCCCTTAAAGGTGATATGTGATCTGATATTGGTCACACAAGTGCTGAGTATGCCTGTGTAATGATCTCCATGCTCATGGATGGCACCCTGTCATGACATGGGTGCCTCGTATGACTACCTAATAGGCCTGGAGACATCACCAACTCAGGGAGGTGAGCTGCACAGCACCATCCCTTACACAGAGTCCATAATATTGACCGCTGCCTAGGTGGTAGTTAATGGGTACAGGGTTATTCACCTAGCGGTGACAATGCTATTATCAGCTGTCAGATTGTCCACATATGTCACACACCTCACCCACAAAGCCCATTCTGTATGTTGTCCACAACACTGAGACAGCTATTGCTCCTAGGTCATGGACATTCACATCCTTACATACACAGATGCCTCCCATTTGTCTGTGTGGTATGGACTACACTGAGGGGGGAGTACACAACATTAATCCTGTTTTGCAGTATGTGCCACAGGTGTGATATGCACATGTCACTCAGACACCTTTTGTAGTGTTGCTTCTGTCAACAGGCCACTGGTAGAACACTCCTGTGACATACGAAGGTACATCTAGTATACTCAGTGTAGCTGGAACACGGTATGGGTGATGATGTCCTATGACCTGTCACAGGTATGCTATGCAGTGTGAAATCATCCGTACTGTCATCTACTTCTGTACTGCTAACATCTACGTTGATAAAGGTTCATAGACTTGCAGACTATACTCAGCAGGGTAATAGTGCAGTACCTCCAATTATGACTGTCGTCTCCACTTGTGGGTTGCAGTGGGTTAATGTTATCCAACACTCTATCTGTATTGCATATTCATGCTCAGCACTTGTTCAGAACATGTGAGCACTTCATGAGCTACTGATTACTATAGCACCCATTCCAACTCATGTCTTACAAGTACTCTGTCTGTCCTTACATTTCCAGCTTGCTTCCAGTAAAACAGCTGTTGTACACACGTAACTCACATATCTTGTGAGACATGGTTGAATATACAGGCATGTCCAAGTGTCACGTACCAGTGCTATTGCCTGTCTATATGATGAATATGGCAAACATGTGGCAATAGAGCAATTGTCTCATGTACACAGTCAATGCTCACCTCCCAACATACGACACTACAGCCTGTGGGAGATGCACATATGTAGCCATGCTGGGGGTAATGCTCTCACCAACCCAGACTGGACCTGACATTCATGTGGGGATGTTTAACATTTGCAACAGACCCCACTCATAGTCTCACTAGATCTCCACCACCACAGGCCACACATAGTATGAGTATGACATTTGCAGAACCTCTCCATACTCTTTGTAGGCACCAGAGGCAGCCCCCATTACCAAACACAACAACAATTGCTTATAGCCCACAGACTCATGTGTGCCCATCAACTACAGCCAATAGGGTGTTATAACATACCCAACACACTGGTCATAGGTGACTCTGTAGGCGGTCACACTGATAAACCAGGGATCACTGCAGTGGCTGTACTGTACAGAGGTGCAGGTAACACACTGCTCTGTTGTTCACAGACAGAACACTACCCTAGAGAGGTGCCGCCGGTGTAAACACTGTAGTTGGGCTTACACATAGACTTGCCAGACAGCATTGTACCTCACTATGTACCTGTGAAGCTACTACATGTCCTTTGTGCATGGTTAATTGAGTTGCTCTTCCATTTCGATTAGCTATCATGCTGTTACAGTGTCCCATGACTACATGCCATATGTATCCTGTTATTGTGTATCGTACATGCCAATTGACGATATGTTTTGTTTGCATGATATAACAGTTGTGCTGTGTAGAATATCTGACATATCTACCTGCAATACTGTACATTACACATATTTTACACATTATCCCATAATGCAAAGCATACTTGCACAGCAGGACCACCTTAGGCATGTTATTGTCGTTATATTCCCATGCACATGCCTACTGTGACAGTATATCAACATATACTATCCCCTGCTATGGCACGTACTTGTTGAACATACCCTACCACTGACGGCGAGTGGTGTGGAATTGTTCTGTTTAAAGCCCTCATATAACATCCCTTGTGGTGTATGTGATGTTTACCTTGTGGCCCACAGCAGGACACACAATTTCTACAAGCGTTGCTATGCTCAACAAGACATCACTACAGAATACCTTTTCCCACTTTATGCTTTGCATACACTTTTAATTAATACAAAACAGGCTCTATGTACACTAACATACTGAGTGTTCTACATACCTTGTTAGTGTCCTGAATCTTCGTAAATATCTCTCTTACACCTTTACTGTTTAAACGGTTCTATGGTATGAGCATAAGGTTTGATTGTATGGCAAGTCATCCTTATATACATCGATACCTGTAAGATGTGGTTTCTTGCTGCCAATTGGTGTTCCTGAGTAAATTATTACATGCACATCAGCTGTGCAGCTACTCCATTCGCCAATTATGCGGCAACAGTGGGGTATAATTTAATTCTCCACTCGGGCATTGCCCTTTGCCCTACCTTTGGGGAGACAGCCTGTATGTGTTTTGTTGTGAGGAATTGCAACTGATATTTGTAGAGACATGGATATTTTGAGTTCATGTCCTCCGCGGATTGTGTGTGAAGGCTAGAGTATGTGGTTCTGCATGTGAGTGTACCTGTCATCTCAACCTTCTGATAAGGGACTATTGCAAACAAATCCTGTAACATTGCCGTCTGTTCCATTATACAACAGCTACGATTTCACATGGCGCCTTTACAAATGTGTCTCTCACAAGGTATGTTAATGGTTCTGCAGATGTAATTAAGTGAGTGGATGTTTGTGATGTTATTACAGTCTTTATTGCAATTGTTTTGGTGTGGGGGAGATATAGGTGGGTGTATATAGCATATACAGGTTTGTGGGGACTGCATTCCTACATATTTCATATATGTGTGTGGGCTCCTTCCCTAATTGAAGACCTATCACTTAGTAGACTGAACTATGGTTGTTACGGGCTTATACATTGAGCCATTGTTAATTGGTTTCTATATAGTATGCAGGTGAGGTTGATACTTCCATACCTCTGGAAATACAGTGATATGTAAGGGAATGTTACTAAATGACAGCTGTCTCATGTATTTCTGTCACAGATATTTGCACTCATTGCGGTTGTGTTGGTGACTGAGCCTCTTTGGCATGGTTTGCCCCCTTTTCAAATGGCCATAGTGGGACATTTGCAGGACACACATCACTGTTTACATGCCGACACATACCCACGGTCAGTACACAGGATAGAACATACTTTTATCCTGAATACATACTTATTCTTGTAGCACTTTAGCTACTTGTCAAGTTTCATGTAACGTTTATGTTTTGTAGATACAGGCATAACTATTTAATGCAACTGTTACATAATATATAGGACATAATTATGTCCTACAATCTCGGACATTTGCCCTTTTTAATATTTTTTGTCAGGAGGGGCTGTCCCTGTTAAAGTGGGACAGGTGGTACCGTATACCTATGGCCAACTATGACCACACCTACCGTACTGCTCTACCTCCGAGTTAGCACTAACAGACACACGATGCAAACACACACACACACATTACAGTCCCACAGAAACGCACACAGCACCCTCAACACACACATACACAGACTACAGCAATCACAAACACAGCTGAACACAGTATCTACGTGGACCGCAACACCGGCAGCGATAACTAAATGTCCCTTAATATCATGATAATATTACACGCGGTTCCAGTGTTCCAGTACTGTGTTCTTTTTGTCTTTAAGCCTCGTGATTATGCGTGTCAGTATGTGACACATTCCATAGTTGGCAGTATCCTATTTATTTCTACCTCCATGGTTGTGTACATGTCGTTGACCTATCTATATATTTGCAGATATAGGTGAATCCGTATATATCAACATATATCTCTCTATATCTCTCTATCTCCCTTTCTATCTCTATTATATATATGAGAGAGAGAGTGAGAGGGAGAATACACCTTTCATTGTGTACATGGTGGTGTACACTGTTTCCTGGACTCCGCACGTTTGTGTTTGAACCTGTCACATTACACACCTGCCGTTGGTACATCTTGGGTAGCTTAGTTTTAGGTGATTGTGTACATGATTGCGTGTTCTACTCCTGGCAGTGGTCATTTTACCCTTCAGAGCAGGCACTATTAGTACAGAGGTGAATAATGCTAGTTTCACCTTTTCTGGACATCATTGACTGTGATCTGCATGATATTCAGATAAGCTTAGCCCTGTTTTATGCATATCCATATAGTCATGTTTAAACGATGCTTACCAGCACTGGGCAACGCATATTCCCGCTAACATGTGCTAAACCTGATCTGATGACCTGCATCCACCATCCATTATTCGTGCCTTCATGATTACGCAACGTCCCTTGCAGGATGTGGTACCGGGAACATGCACAACAGTCAGTGCATTTACCACTTGGGCATCTGGGATTTGTACACGTGTTATGGTGTTTTGTATGTGGACTGTACTACGGCTGTTACTCCATACTGCAATCAAATTGGTAACTCAGTTAGTTTACATATGGATGAGACCTATTAATGGTATGTCCAAGTGATGTTTAATGGTTGTGCCCCAGCATTGGGAATGTATGTCACAGTGAGCCACACACTATAATGTGATACACATTCACACAACCATAGGTGGACCATGTTGGGGTGACAGATATCTGTCATGGGTACACCCCATGCTTTGCCACTACATCCATGATTACATTATATGGAGCCCCTCATTTACACACCAAGGGATCCATGCAGAGTGTGTGGGGAACAGTGATTACACACATGGATCCCACAGTTGGCTCTCCTCCACTGAGGGTCAGTTGGTTACTCGATGTGGTGGCGACAGCAGACACTGTTTGCCTCGATTGATGAATGGCCTCTGACAATCGGGTGTGTACCTACCGATGTACCTAGGATCCTATACATACAGTACCAACATATGCTGATAGGTGCGTGTACTGTTCAGGTGTTGACATTCCTTGTTCCAATAGCTGTTTTATGTGCAATGGTTGAGGGCTGTCTATGTAGGATTCACACAGTAGGCCACCTGTACATTACAATTTACACGTGGTCGTGTGTGTGTGCCATCCATTTTACTGTGTGTGCAGGTGGAGAGGTGAGTCAGTCCGTAGGGGCCTACACTGTCAGAGTATGTGCTATACGTTCCCTCTTTGCCAAGGCGTAGGCATATTGGACACACCTCCATCTGCCTCCTGGGGCCGGCACAGGGTGTTCGTGGTCTGAATCCCTCTGTGCCTGTGATGGCCTTGGCAATTGCGGTGGGCTGTGAGGGCCTTCACCATTATGTCCCTGTTGCAGCTGTTTCCGCAGGATCATATTATGTAGCATGGCACATACTATGAAGATGTGGGCACACATGCCTGGAGAGTACTGCAAGGCTCCACCAGATATGTCCAAGCAACGGAACTGTGATTTCAGTATCCCAAACACATGCTCTATGATGATTCTGGTTTGTGTGTGTGCTTCATTATGGCGTTCTTGCATGGGTGTGTGTGCATTTCTGATGGGAGTCATCTTCCACGGTTCCAGTGCATAGCCAGCATTCCCCCACAAGGTGGCCATGTGGGATGTCCCCCCTGACAAATACCTGATACAGCTGTGAGGCATGCCAGATGTGGGAGTCATGGTAGCTTCCAGGGCTGCCAGCACACATCCATGGTAATGCCCTGGGCATTGCACACAACCTGGCAGTTGATGGAGTGGTATCCTTTGCAGTTTATCTAGTGCCTACCATGCTCACCAGGTGGTGACTTGATATGTATGTGCGTGAAGTCTATCTCACCCAGTACCTTTGGGTAGTGTGCTTCATGGTGGAAGAGACACATATTGCTGGCCAACTCCTCCTGAGTTCGGGGGAAGTATATATGCACATTGGCATGTGGTAACATGGCATCCAGGAACTGGTGTAGTACCCTGGATGCTGATGCCTGTGAGATCCCAATTATATCTCCAGCTGGCCTTTGAAAGGTACCTGTGGCTAGAATTTGCAAGCTTACACATACCTTCATGTCCACTGGGATGGGTTCCCCTCTGTTGTTTCTGGATCTCAGGCGTGGCCGGCACAGCTCAACTACTTGCTGTAAGATGTCCCTGTCCACCCTGTAACGCTCTACTATCTCCAGATCATGTAGCCCCTGGTAGGTTACCCTTGTTCTGAACACTCTTCTCTTCCTCCAGGGCCTGCGGTGGTTGCCAGCATCATCCTCCACAACACCTTCAGTCACTAACACATGGTGATGAATCACAGCTATGGCAGCTCCCAACATGTACATTGCAAAAGTTCCCCATGTGTTTACACCTATGGTGCAGTGTTTGGGAATACACAGGTGTGTGTGAGGTGCTTTCACACTTTATACTATTGTGCTGTGAACACTGATGATGTCATAGGGTGTGTATGTACAATCATAGCTACAGGGTATCGTATGTGTTTTACGACAGGAACTACTATTGTGGTGCCTTTGGTGTTGAATTATATTTGGCTGCTGTGGATTACCTCTTGCCCTTCCCTTTACATTTCTTCACATTTCACCTCCCATTTTCTGGCATGCATCCAGCAGCCTGCTTTCATTTGTACTTTCCTAAACCTGGCTTATCTTGCATAATGTGTTCTATGGCCAGTCTACAGCAGGTTTGCTTTGCTCTGCTATGACAGTTCTCTTTTCTTTGCAATCTGACACCTCCCCTATCCTGTTTTGCAGGTTTCTGCAAGCAGACTTGTCAGCTGCCATCGATTGCCCACTGAGTTAATAGGTGTTAATTGCTCAGTTGCACTCCAATTACCCTACTGCGGCATTTCCTTATTTTCTTCCCCTGACCTTCCTGTTTGAGCTATGGTGCGCAGCGCATGCGTCCCCTTTCCAGGTTTTGGGCATGTTTTCATCCCCGTACACATGCGCTTTTGGGCACCATATGTGCTCTCAGCTAAATGATGCTATACCTACCTCCCCACCCCGGTCCTGCAGCTTTGCTTAGCAATGGCCAGGCCGGATTTGCATTGCTCCAATGTGCTTACAGCTACGGTGGCACACCCCACTGCTGATGTCATATATACCTCTAAACCACTCCTCAGTGTTGTAGCACTGCGCCGTATGGTACATCCTTAGTCTGGCAAGATGTTTGCGATTCACTATTACCTGCCTCCTTTGCCTGGCATTGACTACTAATTCCTAGTTACCATGCTGAACACTGTCACAGACCCTGAGTAACCCTTGCAGCTTGGTTGTGGTGTACCATACATACCACGGTGAAATCATGATTTGTATTACATTGTGATTTTATGACATTTGTATATATTTTCTTTGTGTTCCCGTTTCCACACACATGCCCTGCGGTTGTACTTTGCGTTACTGTGGACATGACATTAAATGTTTTTTAGGTGTTGTGCATCTTTTCTTATGCCATTGGCTGTATATTTAGCCATTGGCATATGTTAACTTTGTAATACATGAGTCTGGTCTGCTTTCATAGCTCCGATGTTCTGTTTGTAAAAATGTAAACCATGTTTTTTGGTTTACATTTCTGTGGGCTTACTCTACGCCTGCACCACTTCATGAATCACTGTGTACCTTCATTTGCATGGTGCGGCACTGCGCATGGGGTGATTAGCATACCTAAGCTGAGGGCTGTGCAGATCTGGCATACGTCGGTAGTGCTCATGGAACTGGATCATACCTGACTCGCTTGGTGGACATATTTGGCATTATACCGCCTGCGCCTGGCGCAAGCTTCATGAATCCCGGGGAACACCTGTATTTCTATTACTCAGAATAGGAAGTGTTTCACGTCTATTCTATCCACTATTGAAACCTTTCACTGTTTGTGAAGTTAGACTCTCTTTAGGAAGGCTGTTCCAAAAATCCTCAGTCTTATCTATTCAAAAATGTATATCACTACACCTCCTATTAGCCTTGCCTCTGGTATCAATATGCTCCATTCTCTTGTTACCATCTCTCCACCCTTTTCTCTTACATTTTTCCATTATTTTTTGCCTTGAAATTGGGTGCCCACTTGGACTCTTCAGACTCTGAGTTTAGATCTGACCATTAATAGTGAGATCAAACCTGTTGAGCTCCTGTTTCATTTGGTTTTCTCCCTGATGATCCCATTAGAAACATTACTTACCTGGAGTTTAGGAAAATCTGATCTCATCTCCACACCCCGACACATATGAACCTCCTCTGTGTTTATACCATTTCTGGTAAAGGGAAAAACTCAACAAAACTGGAGTTCAGTGAATTTTCCATTGATAATGAGGTCCTCACCAATGTGTAGCTAGGATATACAGAAATTTTTATATATCATATTTCTTTTCTGTCTTATTTATTCCAGGCAATATAGATCAAATGGGTTCAGCTGAAGATAAGTACACTTCTGGTTACCTCTTTCTTCCCTCTACCCTCACGAAAATGAAATCTTCAGAACTGCTCATATTCCCCCAGATGGAGGTCTTACCAATGTTTTGTATGCAGTTTCCTACTCAGAATTCCTCACACAATGCATTCCACTAGCCTTCATATCTTTTTTGCTTCCCTGTTATGTTAATCACTTCCTTTCAGATAATCAGTTATGTCTCAGGTTACACCTCTTTCTGCTTTTGTTTTCACTATTGCTTTCCATCCTGTCATGTGTTATTTTCACAGGTTATTGATTTTAAAATGCATTATTTTACAAGTTTTTGTACTGAATTTAAGCTGACATATGTGACTGCTCTTTTGCTCTTGCCAATTTCAGAGCGAGAATTAAGAATGAATAACTATGGTACATGAACTGCAGAATTTCAGTTTACTACTAGGCAGTCCACCATGGAACTTCACAGCAACAGTGATAATTTTAAACTAGAAGGTATGATATATAAACATTTATGTTTTAGGGTGTTACAATTTCATATTAGTGCTATTTGCTTTGCATTTGCTTATTTATTTAAAATACAGTAGTAATTTATACTTTCTGCACACTTTATTTTTTAACCTTTTTGAAACCAGGGACTAACCTCCTTGTAGATGTTACTATGAAATATAGTGTCTGTAGATATTGTTGATAAGATATATAGTCATACATCAAGGAGAATCAGGTACATATAAATGTAAAATATTCACAATAAAAAGTATACATAGTCCAGCAGTTTTAATAATTACCATATCTGGTTTCATGCATTCTCCTCCATTTTATATATTACCTAGCCATATAATTTTGTGTCACGGTTGAAGTGACATGGCTCACAATTCATGAACCCCCTACACTTTCTGTTAAACTTCTGTGCATGATGAGCAGCGACAAACACTGTTTGGTTTTCATGAAACAACCCTGCACATCATGTCCATCTGCAGAACAAGGGTAAGCAGCAGAATAGCCTAAAGAAGGAATAAGTAGGTGGACTGCATGCTAATGAAGCAAACAAATATGATGGAGTGATTCAGAAACATATAAAATCTATGCCTTGATGCCATGCACTATTTTGGCCTCAGTTCCAATACTCTTTGGAATACAGCCACAAAGACACTTAGACAAAAAATGTTAGGAGCTGCTGCTGCTATAATTAATCTGTATGTGTAACTGGTTTCAATTCAGGGTGCTACTGCTGGTGGTGCTGCGGTAGCATTGTCGCCTCTTAGCAAGACATTGTCCCTTCGATTCTCAGCTAGAGCATCTTCTGTGTGGAGGCATACATGAATGGGGTGTGCCTTCGTTGAAGGTTGTGCATCAGGGCTGGTAACCCAGTACGTAAAAATCCACTACCAATCATTAGCGGACCGGAGTTCCGCTCTGGCGACCCCTAACCAGGAAAAGCCAAAAGACACAAACAAACAAACACTGCTGTAACACCTCAGCCTAGAAGGTGAAGTGCATTTAGACCATGTTTGACCTATGCTGGACTTCATGATATAAAACATTAGAGTGCTACACAGTGGATATAGGTACCTTAGAGTGGACAGTAAACATCTCCCATCCTCGCTTGAGACCCCAGGGAAATTGTGGAGAACCCATCAAAGTGGAAATCAAGGAATGTGTGGTTCTAGTTATGCTGTCTGTAGGCACATTTAACTGACCCACTAGAGACATATTAGGAGTGAGACAGGTAACAGTCTCAAGGATATTACACCAGTTCATCAATGCAGTGCTGCAACATGTAAGGGTGGATCCCTGGCTTCCATAGGAGAGAGCTACCACCATGCAATATTTTTTGCCTTAGCACATTTCCATGGGGTTCTAGGAGTAGATTATACACACATAGAAATACAAGCCCCAACAGGTGAAGAGGGAAGGAAGTAGATCAACAGGAAAAGCTATCATTCTACCATCTGTGAGGTGGTCTGTAATGCCCAATGGATAATCTGTAGTGTGAGTGCAGCTAACGCTGGCAGTTCCCATAACTCACATATGTGACAGAACTCTTACCAGTATCTGAGATTTTCTAAGGATAACTTTGTACAAGTGCATCTAGTTATGGATGCTGGTTATTCACAGGAACCCTGGCTTGTGACACTCATAAGAAGCCCACACAACTCCGCAGGGCAAGGTTACAATGCTGCACACTGTTAAACTCAAAATATTATAGGCTGTATTTTTTGACTTGCTCAAGTCACATATCTGCTGACTAGATACATCTGGAAGTGCTCTGCAGTATGACACAGATTTGCCAAAATATTGATAGCATGTACCATTTTATATAATATTATTGGTAGGAAACAGTTGTAGCACGGAGAACATGGCTAAGGACTGCTGTTCCCAGCATGACAGGCAGGGCCAGAAGGCAAAGATGAGGAGTTAGATGAAGATCCAGTAGATAGGTATGAGAAGGAGGCATTCGCAATATCTTATAGCCCTGGCTAAAAGGTAGAGGATAGTTCACACATTCATTACCTAAGTGAAAACCTAAGAAGCTAAGTACATACAAGCAGTAGTAACTGTGATGCATGAAGAATTATCAGCCTTTACATACCTATGCGGTGGTTGTGCTCTGTGATTATCATACCCAGACCTAGAAGAGACAACTTCTATCAGCAGCAGCATTAACTCAGGTAAGCACTGAACCTGTAAAGAAGAGCTAAACGATTATCCTCATTTGTAACTATTGTACTTCAGAAAGATAAAACATTAACAGTACAAGAATATCAGCAGTAACTCATGAGTAAAGTATGCAACTTAAAATATAAAAATAGGTAAGTTATTAAAATGATATAAAATGGCTTTTCCCAGGACATGTATACAGCCTGTGCATCAAGGCAAAGCAGGCCAAAGCAGGCCAATGTCAAACCAACTCTCACAACATTGAATTACATTTCACATCCTCCACACAGGTACATCATCAAGTGTGTATATATAAACGTAATAAATAGAAAACATAGCATAACACAAATTAGGAATATGCCATCCAACAGAGTAAAACAAATAAGTACTGACCAAACACATGTTAGGGTTGTTCACTAGTGTCCATCACACGTAAAAGTTGCCCAAGTTAGACACCCCTACACTGACCAGGGCAGTCTCAGCATCATCTGCATAAGGTGCACATCAAGCTGTAAATCATAATAGGACTGTAGTACTACTAACACAACTACAACTACAAGTAAGAGCACAACGTATATAATACTGTTGAACTTGAACAGAATTGCAAAAAAATGCAATTCAGTGCAATACTTTTGATGAAAGCAGACATCTGACTAAGCAAATGTTAGCTATCTACTCTGTCCTTCAGACATAGGCATCCCTAAGTCTCAAACAACTGTGAAAAGAGCAGGGCACAGTCATTCACACTTGCACAGAGTTGGGGTGGGGGTGGGGGGGTTTACAGATGGAAAAGCCCAGCACCAAAGAAGTGTATGTATGTATGTATGTATGTATGTATGTATGTATGTGTGATTAAGAAATCGGGTTAGTAGCAAGTATGCTTTGTCAGGACCAATAGTATCAGATGCAAAAAAATCAAATATTGATGATTTATATACATATGTGTATGTGTGAGGTGGCATGGGTAAGATGAAGTGCAGTGCATGCTGGACTGCAGGAACACAGCCAAAGTAGATGGGCTAGCACTATCACCTGGTATCCTGGACAGGTGTGAGATGTGCATGGTTGCTGATTTAGTTCACTGACGTCCCCCCTCACCGTTTTAACTCCCTCTAACAGGAACTGCACTATTAGTTCCATGGTGCTGGCTTTTACATCCACCACCGTGACCACATGGTCCAACGACTCTGGTATGTATACCTCAATCATTGTTGGAGCAGATGAAGCAGTACCACAGCGGGAGTGATATCAGGCACAGCCACATTGGCTAGCATCTAATAATGTAGTGGCTTATCAGCCACATGGATGCTTACCCTCCCCCAGCAGAATTTCATAACAGACACTGCATGATCCAGTGTGTCATTTATCCAGTCCAAGGGCCCACACACATGGTTCAGGCAGTCTCATATGTGAGAATGCATAACATGCAATACCATGACTATCTCTTCTGAGGCCCTGCTAGAACTTGCCTGTACCTCTACAATGGCCCTACACATATGCTGGGTGGCATTTATTCACATACCATCATTAGGGGAATGGCGGAAAACATGCATCCTCTGAGCAACTTTTCTGAAAATCCCTCTGTGTGGTGCTTCACTCTCATGATGGGTGGGGGAGTCTTTGCTGGTTCTACAACTAGGATAACGACACTTCCCTGATCAACCATGTCACCCTCAGCCTGTCCTACCTCGGAGGTCACCATATCATGTGTGTATATAGCTATAGTGACTGTGCTCATACTCTGAGGAGGAGATGTGGGAGCAATAACGTCAATATCAGACATAATCTCTGCAACCCAGATAGTGCATCTTCATCATTGCCATCATCATCATCAGAGGCTACCCATCCTCTGACTTTAGGCAGTAAATGCTCCATCATGCTGGTTGAAGGCTCCTTTGCGGTTATAGCAATAAAACACAACAGATGGAGAAATACAAATATAATTGAGCCGGTATATGATGCTTAGCCCTGAGAAAGCATTAATAGATGCAAGTGCAAGAAAACATTTCAGTAAAGTAGATGTAAGGATCAATACAAAAATGAAGACAGAAAAGCTATGCCCATACCATTTGCAGGTTTCATTGAACCTCAATACCAGATGTACTTAGATAAAATGGGAATGGAGAAAGGTATGATAAGTATTAAACAAAAGATGACACATGAAATACAACATATTTATAACTCTTAAAATCAATGTTCTAGAATTTCTAAAATCAATCTATCTGTCTCTCTATAGCTAGCTAGCTAGATAGATAGATAGATAGATAGTTACAGTATACCTGGAGGACAGGAGTAGACACCCTTTGGTTGTCTTCCACCTCTGTAACCACACCCATCGCAGCATTAGGAAGCTACTCTGAGCTGCCTGGATCCTTTACAGTCAACAGTAACTCTTCTATCTTAGTAACAGGTGGTTCGGTAGCAGGACCACCCCTATATCTTTCCTTTCCCATGCAACAGCACTGGCTCCCTTTCTTGCCTTGGCTATCATATCATTGGTCTGATGTCTAGTGGGATTGTAATCATGACCATCGGCACCCACAGCACTTACATCATCTACCCCCTGCCTCTAGACAAGGTCATGGAAGGGCTTGTTGGCTACATGTTTCACTAAAATGTATAAGCCATTTTTACGGATGCCATGAACTATAACATCATTCTCAGCATCTGAAAATGCAGGATTATGTGTCATGGATTTTCTAGGTGTTGTATCTCTGTATTAAAGTAAAAAAAAGAGAGAGAGAAAGTAAAAATAGCTATCAAATAAAACAACACGGGAGGTTAGCTTATAAGGTGATCTACACTGGACAGAAGATAAATAATTAATGCAGGCAACATCATTAAAAACCTGTAAATAAGTGAACTACATAGGTTCATAGGCAGGTACTAGGCTATTCACCCATGGGCCTACGTAAGCCTAGCCAACAAGGTCCCCTGACTTATGCCACCCAAGAAAGGCATTCTCCTGTGCCACTGTCAAGCAGAGACACAGAAGTGATCCACGGGGTCTATTTCCTATTTCCCATCCACTCATCAACATTTTACTTGAAGAGTGCTAATAAGGAACTTTGCTTAACATAGATGGGTAGCCTGTTCCAGAGTATGGGAAGTCTCTAGGACAGAAATCTATCCCTCCAGCATGTCCTGTTTATTGTGGTGACAAGGTTTAGGTCCCTAGAGCATGTAGCTCGGAGGGATTGGGATTTCTTTAGCTGTAGCATGTCCAACAGCTCTGGGTTTGACAAAGCTTTATGTGATAGGCAGAGATCACCTCGGAGTAGGTGATATGCTACAGAGTAAAGCTGGATTTTTTTGAGATGGTCAGTGTAGGGCATCTGTTTGAGGTCAGTAATCCTCTTTGTAAGGTATTTCTGTGGCCTTTCCAGCTGCTGCAGATGTCTTGAGAGGTACATTCCAAAAGGGGCATTGTACTCTATAATGGGTCTAATGAGTGTCGAGTAGAGGGGAACAGTGACCTCTTTTTTCCTGGATGAGAACCCTTTTATGATGAGGTATGCCATATAGAAGGACTTCCTGACTACTGTGGCGATGTGACTATCAAAGGACAGATTACTGTCCGTCTAGGTCCCAAGGTCTCTTATCACATATTTGGTGTTAAGTAGACTGCTGTCTATGTAGTAGTTCATAGTAGTTCATGAGTACAAAGTTTTTACCAAAAGGGATGACAATGCACTTTTTGGCATTGAGCTTGAGGCCATGACTCTGACATCAGGCATCTGTCTCAGCGAGGCCCTTCTGCAGGATTTCCACATCATTTGGGGTCTCCACTATGGCTCCTAGTTTGCAGTCATCAGTGAACTTCATTAGCCAGAGGCCTTCTGTGTTAGCCTGTACTTCAGAGAAGTAGATACCAAACAGGAGAGGTTCCAGGACTGAACCCTGTGGTACTCCACTTGTCACTGCTTTGAGGTCAGATTTGGAGTCTGCAACTTTTACAGTGTGGGTTCTGTCAGTGAGCCAGTCGGCAACCCATCTTGTGATGTAGGGATTTATACCTAGTTTAGTGAGTTTAGCTACAATTCCAGAATGGAGGATGGTGTTGAAAGCCTTGGCGAGGTCAAGATAGGCTGTGTGAACCACATTACCCTCACCTACAGCTTTGGTGACTACCTCAAAGAAGTCAATCAGGTTCAGGAGGCATGATCTGCCTTTCACAAACCTGAACTGGGTGGGATCCAGAGTTTTGAGGTTACCAATGTTTTTGCTTATGAGTTCCATGATGATACGTTCCATGGCCTTGCAGACCAGGCTCGTCAGGCTAATAGGGCGATAGTTCCCGGAATCAGTGGTGGCTCCCCCTTTGTGGAGTGGGATAACTGTTGCTGTATGCCATTCAGTGGGAACAAAGCCTGATGTATGGCTATGATTGAACATGGTGCTTAGGTGGAGAGCCAGTTCGTTCTGAAGTTCATGTA
Organism: Protopterus annectens; assembly: GCF_019279795.1. NCBI lineage: Eukaryota > Metazoa > Chordata > Ceratodontiformes > Protopteridae > Protopterus > Protopterus annectens. The sequence continues at coordinate 1,201,298,932 of NC_056732.1, forward strand.
AAATGCAGCCTGGGATATTGTCCGGTCCCATGGATGCTGTGTTTTTGGCTTTAGAGAGTGCAGCTTTTACCTGTGTAGTTGTGATTACAGGGACTCTGCATTCTTCCTGTATAGATATGGGCCCTTTACGGGGTGAGGGGGTATAAAGTTAGCACTGAACCTATCTGTCAGGATGTTGGCAATATCAGTTTGTTCTGTAATTTTTGTGCCATTGTCCTGTAACTCAGAGAAGATCTGGAAGTTGCCATTGAGATTCTTGACATAGCTATAGAATGCTTTGTGGTTGTCCTTTGAATCAGTGGTGATTTTGTTTTTGTAGCTAGCTTTGCAGGATCCTATAAGGGATCTCAACTTCTTACTGAGGCTGACCAGAGAGCTTCTCCACTCATGGGATTTTGCTCTCTTTTGCAACAATTTCTTACTTCTGTTGTACGGTTTGTTTATGGCAGTGGACCACCAGATTGGCTTCCTTTTTTGGAAGGATAGTGTCTTGGTTCTGTTTGGGATAGCACCATCCATGCACTTGTGTAAGTTCTTATAGAGTGCATTTGTGTAGGATTTAGCAGTCCTAACTGTATTGTCCATCTTCATGGGTGTCATGAAGTTTGCCACTTCTGTCTTAAGAAGCATGAAGTTGACTTTGGAGAAATTTTTTACTGTGGTTTCCTTAATGGTGGGTGGGGGTGGGATGCGGATATCTAGGGTGATTAGCTTATGGTCGGATCTGACCAACGAGGAGTTGACTTCAGGTGTGCAGCACCGGTCACTCATGTTGGTAATGACTAGGTCTAGGATATTGTTTCCCCTGGTGGGGGTGTGGATAAGTTGATCCAGGGCACTGGAATTTATGAATTCCAGAACGTGTTGAGTGAAGGAGTTGGTACATGAGTAGTTTTCCCAGTTAATGGTGGGGTAGTTGAAATTGCCCATTAGTAGGGTGTTTGGTTGAACCCTAATATTTTCCAGTATATCAAAAAAAGAGGGGTGAGAATCCTGGGGCATGGTGAGGGATCCTGTAGCAAGGCTTCTGTAGGGGGGTGGCTTAATGGCTAAGGTGTTTGCCTTACAAACGCAAGGTGCAGGGTTTGAGTCTAGCAAGAGATAATTGGCTAGGCTTAAAATGGCTCGCAAGGGCAGTTAGCTTAGTACTGAACTATGAACTATGAACCTATGATTGCAGTTTTGCCCAGAGTTAGTTGCACTTGGATAATTCCAGATGCATTATGCTGCGCAACTAGCCTGGAGGTGTAGATATCCTTTATGAATATGGACACACCTCCAACTTTGGTGTTCCAGTCCAGGTTAGATGGCTAAAAAGTGTGGTATGAGTTATAGCCTGATAATGCAGGGGTGCTCTCTAGAGCCTTGAACCACGTCTCAGTCACTGCACAGATATCGATGTTCTCCATTTTAAGGAGTGCCTCAAGTGAGCGCATTTTGAGATTTCGACTCCTATCATTGAGTAGCGTTACCCTCAGTTTTTGCTTGCCTGTTCCTGTTATGGTGGTGAATTTGACATTTGAACCTTGCCTAAAAATGGCACTATAGTAGCAGCAAGAGCCTTAGACAGTATCCGGATTCCCAAGGGCGACAGGTGCAGGCCATCTCTGTTAAAATGTCATGGTCTGTCGACCATGTCATCCCAGGCAGGCAGATATTGGATCCCCTTAGAATGACACCAGAAGCTTAGCCAATTGTTGAAGTCAATCATTTTGTCCAGAAACATATTTATTACTATAACAATTGTATAAGACAGTAATTTTTCCACAATATTAACTTCACATATAAGATTGCTGAAATCTCAGCAGGTACCACACCTTAGTCAGATGGGTGGCAGAGGTGGTCATCAAGTGAACAGCCAGCTCATACATAAGTGAGAAATTACCAGTTAATTTACTTCTGTATTAACTCTATATACATTTGTAAATCATACACTTAATATGCTTAGAATTATTAGTTGGAAACTATCAAAGCACATAGATTTTTTACAGCTAACAATCTGAAAATATCATTGAATTGCTACATTTTTCTGTATATGAACACCTTTTGCCTGAATGCAGCTCACAGGCAGTTACATGCAAGACATAATATTTTAAAATGCCATTCCACCAAAATTGTAACCGTTTCTAACGTGCAGTAAAGGACAGACTGCCACAGTATGAAATTTCAGATATTAATAAATGCTTAAACAACACACAGTAAGCAAGTACATCATAAATATTTAAATGAGACATACATAGTAAGCAAGTACAGTGGTAAATGAAATGCCTTGCATATTACTACTTCTGCTACTGCTGACAACAGTAATATTATGGGAAAAAAAAGAGGTAAAATAAAGCTGAACAACCGTCTCATGTCTTCTCTTTCTAGCCAAGGAGGGAATAAATTATAACACACTACAGCGGGAAAGGAGAACTGCAAGACTGATTGAAGAAGATAGAAAACATGAATACAGTAGTAAGTAGTATTATGAGTTTAACTGATGTCATTAATATATAGAAAGAAATAATTCATAAAACATGGTGACTGAAACACTACAGTATATTCAGGCCAATAATGCGAACATGTTTAAGAGATCTGTCAGTGTATATAAGTGTAGCATTCTGTCTTTGATTGATTTCACTAATGTATTTAACTGCAGTGGTGGTGCTGCGGTAGCGTTGTCGCCTCACAGTAAGACATTGTCCTGTTCGATTCTCAGCTAGAGTGTCTTCTGTGTGGAGACATGCGTGAATGGGTCTACCTTCGTTGAAGGTTATGCATCAGGGCTGGCAACTTGGCACATAAAAATCTACTGCCAATAATTAGCGGACCGGAGTTCCGCTGTGGCTACCCCTAACCGGGAAAAGCCAAAATGCACAACATATAAAGAAATACTTTATAAAACATGGTAAACAAAGCAGTACAGAATATTCAGTGCATTAATGCAAGCAAGTGTGAGAGACACAGTATATAACAGCAATATTCTGTCTTTATCTGTTTTAACAAGATGCATGTATTTATAAACAGCCCCTAGGATTTAATAAAATCCATGTAGGCTCAGCGTAGAGCCTACATAGAATGTATCCATGTACATGGCCATGGTTCCCGCTCATTAGCGCACCATGCATATTAATGAGGGAGAGCAGAGAAACAGGTTATTTAATCAGTGTAGGGAGAAGTGTAGAGATTACCCGTGATTATGGATGTACTGTACTGCTTCCCACTATTTTTAAAACGCTGCGAATTGGGTCAAATGTAGACTATTTTATTTTCATTTTTTTTTCTGTTTTTTGCATGTTTTTGTGGTGCTGCACAGAGTGCAACAATGCCAAGCTGTGCTCACATATAGACAGCTGACATCTGCCAGACATCCAAAAATAGAAACCGGATGTCATTAATTATCATAGTTACGTATTTTTGTAATATTAAACATTTTTTTTAATTGCTGTTTGTGCGGAGCAGTATGGAGTACTGCAGAGCCAAGTGGCACTCATGCAAACATAGCCAACAGTTGCTAGCCATCTACAATAGAAACCAAATGTAATTATTTATGTCTGGGTTTATTTAAGCATGATGGAGTGGTGTGCCACAGTGCATAGAAATGCTAACAGGTAGCCCAGTAGTATATGTGAAGATATGCTAGCTAAATGGGTAAAGATACAGCATAATGTTTATTAGGTGCTGGGTACGAGTCCGTATCAATGATAAGATGTCTATAATTTAATTTATTATATATGTTTCATTTTAAAAACAAATTTGTGAAATATGGCACTGCTGCATTGGGCTGAGCACTGCTTAAACAGTTTTAACAGCTACTTTTGTGTGTGTGGTGCTAAGCTGAGCTAAACCCCCAGTTTTGCGAGTTTTCACACTGCTTAGCTGCACTTAGCTGGTTTGCACTTTACTAAGCAATGGGGCACTTTTTTGAATGTTGCTAAGTGAAATGTAAGGGCAGGAAAACAGTCTATATTAGGCTATACCTCATTCACCGTAGCACGTCAAGGTTGGCCGGTTCTGGCTGATCCCTCTACCTTATCTCAACTGGCCGAGGCACCAGGTCCCCTGCTGCCCCTGTGGTGGATAGTACTGCCCCAAAGGAAGGGGCTCAGTCCCCCTCTGGAAGCAGTGGTGGTGGAGGTGTTGTCGCCCGGATGATCTGCCAGTCTTGGTGTGCTGGATTGTCTACCATTGGTTTGACAACTGCCAGTCCCAGATTAAGGGCATGCTGGCCAACTTGTTGGGGTAGCCTCATCCCAGTGTCCAGTCTCCTGCACTGCCACCCTTAAGGCAGTGAAGGAGCAGTGCTGTCAGTCGCATGGGTGAGAATGTGAGTCATGCTGCTGCTATCTGGAGGCACATGGGACTTGAATTCCACAACACCCTCCCTATCCGAGGTGTTCACCTCTCCCACATTTCACACACCACCCCTGTCTGCTGTCTTGTCTGTCTGCAAATGCATCATCACCTACCCAACTTACCCACCTACAAGTATCTATGTCCCTTCCCCAACATCCACTCTCATCTTAAAAACAAAATGGGCACCTGCCCCCAAAATATATCGTCCCATATATAGCGCTCCATTTCACACATATGTCCACTGAACACACATAATTTGGTCCAATTGGCTTGGCAACGCAATTATGTTGTCTTCACACCTCTCTCTGGGGTTGAGAGTTCAAAGTCATGTACAAGGTATGTCAACGTGTGCAGTTGTTGTACAAGAAATGGATAGCTATGGGTCTTTCCTACACCTTTCCTGTACATCCCTACCTGCTTTTCACTATGGTTTCATCCCACTTGAACTCCATTTCACCACTTTCCTATCTCCTCATTTTTCTTTTCTTTATTTTTTTAGCACATTGCTGCACAGCACACCAGGTTGCACAACTTCACTAAGGTCAGCTAAATAGAGCTATATTGACTAAATGTGTCTTTAAAGTTGTAATACACACTTACAAAATAAACACATGCCCCATATTTTTGACCTAAGACCATCGCACCTGCAGACCTCTGCATTAACCTGCCACACCACACAACTCTTACTTAAAACAGGTGGTTTAAAGAAAACAGTAATTGCCAGCTACAGTCATTAAGCATGTTTCAGCAGAGTTGAGCGCTGCACCATGTTGTGCAAACTTGATTAAAACATAATTAAATTAAAAAAGTTAAACATGGGAGTGCACCTTGGACTTTGGTGCAATAGTACACCACTAGAAACCCAAAGACATAATAATGGATATAAGTGAGGCCTGTAATAACAGGTAAAAGTGCCCTTCAGCAGCAAAATGTAGAAAGACACCTGCTAAGGCATTAATGGCAAAATACATGTTCAGCTGGGACCCTTGGGCACACATACATCCATGTAAAGCCATGCACATATTGATGGCTGCAGAAAATGTATGTCACAGCCTGTGTGTGTGCACATATATCTTGCAAATGCACCTGCTGCAGCAGAGACTCAGTAGCTCAGTATGTTAATTGCCTTGCAAATGGTACATTTTGCCACACACAGTCCTAGGTTCAAATCAAGTGGTGTGTAGAAGTAAATTTGCAGCATTGTGAAGGCAGCAATTAATGACTGAGTCATGCACTCTTTATCCACACAATGCATTTTAAATTACATGTTTGCTTTTCACTGATGGAGGACACAGACCTGCAGGTAGAAACACACTTCACTTATCCTTACAGCAAAACGCTATGTGCATAAAGTGTCACATCATTCATTAATATGCATTCACACAGAATGTCAACACAGGTACTGCAAATGAGGACTACTAATTTCAGAGTGAACCACACATGTTTTCCAAAGTCACTGTGCAGATTATCACAGCTGCACAAGTAACATACACACTGGAAGTCCCTGCTTGTAACAAGGCCTCCCCTCATACATGCTGCAAATTACTACCAGACTGTAACACATGGCCTGGCAGTTGCCCAAATGATAGACATATTATTATACTTATACCCCATCTTACCCAAGAACACACCAAACTTGTTGCCTAGTACTCTGCTAGTGATACAGTTGCCTAACATACTTACCTTAAACACATGCTTTATTTGGAGTGGAAAGGGTAGCCTCACTCTGGCTCTGCCTCTACAACAAGGCTGACACAGCTCCCACAGTTACTTCTACAGGTTATTGTCCTCCAAAGTGTTCACACTCTCGGCGTAGGTCTATTACCTGCAGCAGCAGCAGCTGCAGCCTGTAGCACACTCATCTCTACTGTAAGGTTAGTGCTACAGACCTACCCTCTGTGATGATGTAGTCTCCTCACCCTCAGTAATGTGAAGCACAACATATCAGAAAGGAACCCTAATCTATATGAAGGCCTAATATATTGTACAGTGGTTGCATGCAATGATGATGATAGTGCAAATCAGCTGTGTTAGCAACAATTAGCATTTCACACCCACAGACTGGCTTAGAGGCAATCACCTGCTGATGAGAAGCATATTTAAAAGGCAAGCAGCTGGTTATGGGGATTCAGTCTGTATGAGACTTTCCTCCCACAGAGCACACCTTTGTGAAAACTTTACTATCACCACATATCAACAGAGAAATTCTGCACTCCATCAGGTATGTAAATTATTTTGTGTACAACAGGATGCAGATGGTGAATACATATATGGGGACTAGGGAATGCAGCATTAATCCTGTTGTAAAGCTGTGATAATAACATGTCATTGATCTCCTGCTGTCTCACACCTACACAGGATGTACTATACATCAGCTGTGCATTGCCTGTTGTCATTGTGGTACACTGGTCTTGTTGGACTGCCCCTTTATAGTGGTTGTAATAGCACACTGCTAATTGTGTGCCTCTGTTCTGATGACATATTATTGAGGGGTTGCCCATAGGGGACATATCACAGTAGACCCGAGTGTTGGGTGTATGGTCATACAGCAGTATTTGTCATGGCACACACAATAATACCCGACTATTGCTATCTCAGTTGTATCCACACACTTAATATGTTTGAACACAGTGGAGTATGACATGTATGAGTAAGCAGTGGATAATGCCAGCCATGTTGTCCTTGCTGTATCTCTACATAGTGTACTTCCATGTATGTGATCCTGTAATGTGTTCCATCTTTTTTTGTCTTTCAGGAATCATGAATCATAGATGCCATGCACCCTTCTCTGATGTGGAAAATAAAATTATACTGGAAGGACTAAGGCAACATAATCACATCCTACTGTCCAGGGGAAGCAGAACAGCAGGCTGCATTGTGGGAAACCTTGTCTATGATGTGAATGGCATGGCCCATCAGGGCAGGACATATGAGCAGGTTAAAAAACATGGAATGGACATTATCAATGCTACACAATGAAGAGTAGGAGATGTAGCCAAAGCTCGTACCATCACCAGTGGAGGGCCTGCAGTGGAACAACCACGCATGGCCACTGAGGGATTCCTGGTGAACCTAGGCACACATGACATCTCCCAGACATCCCTCATATCATACATTGTGGAGGTGCGTGCCACAGTTGCCACAGCAGAGGAGCATGCAGGTAGGCTTACTGTGATCAGCATTGAAATACTGTAGCAGTCAGTGTGTCAGGTTGTACATACTTTTATATGTGGTGCCAGGTCTTAGATCTTTGGTGGGGGGGGGGTTTACCTCAGTTGTACTCTCTTACTCAGAATGTGACCAATACAACAAGTAACACAGTAAGTACTGTAAATGTGAGATATATGGATGTATTACCTTGTTGTGCTGCAAGATGCATTGGTACTGACATTACCTCACTCTCAACTTTCCACATATCCTTCAGGTGTTGGCCAAGGCTGTGTTCCTACTCCTGGTAAGCACGGCACTGTTTTGTTAAGGAACATTTATATTCTATTAAAGTTAAGGGCCAGAATAATGCCCTACTTAAACATACTGTCCTGTGTAAACAGGGTAGAATGTTGTTATTTTCCATTCTGGAACAGGCACATAAGGATCTTAGAAGGGGTAATCACAGGAGTATAGTTGAATAAATAGAAACACTTTGGCAGTGACAGTTAAGAAAAGATAAATGAGGTATTTACTCTAAAATGCCTTATAAAACACAAAAGCTTGAAAGGACATTAAAGTAGGCAGTGAAATATGTATTTCAATATATTAGTTAAAAATACCTGTACTGGGTTTTTATGCATTGTTTTATCAAGCATAGTGTCATATTGCTTAATTAAAAGGTAAATTGTACTGGTCATGTTTTACTTGATTTACTTGAAGTGATTGCTACAAAAGGTCTTGACTTGAATGTGTATTTTGTTCTGAGGAAGTCTATGTTGGATAAAAGCGAAGAGGAAAACTTTGACTTCTAATCCAGTTGTGGGTCTTTGATATTATGAGTACTGGTAAATTTTTCATACACAGTAGTGCAGGTATTCATTTACCACTTTTTTCTTTCTTATCACAGGTGACTGGGAGGGTGGTTGGTCTCTGTCACCTACAAAACCTGATGTCAATGTCTCTTCCGACTCTGATGATGATGATAGCCACAGTGAGGCACAGGTGGAGACATTTGGAGGCTGAATCTGTCCAAGAGGTAAACATCACTTTTCTGCCTCTATTGTCACTGCACACAATCAGTATTCCCCCACATACTCAGTCCACAGAGTCCACAGATATTGGACAGTCAGAGGGTGGGTGACATTGAGCAGGAAAGTGTGGCAACTATGGTTTCAGTGAGTGTAGGCACTGGCCATAGTCAGAGAGCTGGTGAGGTCACACACAGGTGCATTGACAAGGGTGCTTGTAGGAGGCCTGCTGTCCATCCACCACCTGTTGCAGGTTTCACATCACGGGTCACTTGACACATGTTTCGGGCCATCCTGGAGGCACAGGCACATTCTGAATGGAACACCAGATGTATGCTTAGGGTTATGGATGCAGCACAGTCTGACATCCGTGACTGCCTCCACTGCATTGGGGACACCCTGGATCTGTTGTCTGATGCAGTGGGCCGACAGTGGGCTGAGACAGTATCTGTCTTGGACCACACATTGGCTGTGCTGGAATGTGTGGTTTGAGTTGAGTGTCACACTTATGGATGTAGATCAGCAAAACCATCTGCTGACAGTCCACATTGCAATGCACATTCACAGTCCCATAGTGGCAGTACATCCAGCACTACAGAGAGGAGTGTGCTGTCCACACCACAATATGGCAGGCCATGGGTTCGTGGTCCTGGGAATTCCTGTGGACACGGTCCCATCAGACAGCAGTCACCATCAGGTACTAGCACTGATTCTGGTCTTGAGTATGGAGGTGCCAGTGCAACTCCTGGCAGACCCATTTCCAATGTTTGGGGCTAGAGACAGTGAACTGTCAACTCTACCATGTGCAGTCCAAAGCTGTCTAACATGCAAACACATAGGTCTACACTGAGCTTGACTATGTACTCATACATCACTGTCAAATGCAGGTCACCTACAGACACACACAGCGCCTTTCCATGATCCAGCTTAGCTCCTTCTTTTCCTGGCTCACCCACATGATGTCAACCATTTGGGTTAGCCTAGGCTTCCTGCACCCACACACAACTACCTGTGCAAGTGATGGTACCTGTGCAGGGTCTCTATTATAACATCGAAGTCTCAAAACTTTGAATGTTCTAACATCGAACCCATAACCTCAAAGACTGACAACATCGAAGCCGCGGAACATCAAATTCTTTCCCAAGGAAGGAATTCAGTGGTCGTTTCCAGGGCTTTGCTATTTCCTCCACGGTGGTGCGAACTTGGAGTTGGTATATTTAAGTAGGGGGGTGTGGGGGGCAAAGCCCCCCACATTCGAAACACTTTTTAGTGTTTATGTGTTTCATGTTTTGTGCTGGAACAGCATTTTTTTTTCCCAGGCGAAAAAAATCACTGTTCTCAGTCTTTGATATTGTCAGTTTTTGAGGTTTTGGTTTGATGTTATAACATTCAAAGTTTTGAGACTTTGATGTTATAATATAGACCCCCTGTGCCACATCCCTGTCATCTTCACCATCTATGCAGGGAAATTAAGCTATGTGTCTGATGCACAGAGTGACTATATTAGTTAACATGTACTTGTGTAATGCAGTGTTGTTTTGCCATGCCACTTGTTGTGGTTAAAGACAGCTACTGTATGCTGGCATGTGTCATGAGTAAGACACATACTTCTGTGTACCTTATGTTGTATGATATTGTAACGGATAAATACTTACATGATAATGTGTGTCATGGACCTGTTTATGTTTCTGTTTCAGTGGTCTGTTAGGATAATCTATGGACACACAGTGGCAATGAAGCAGCACATCATGGCATGTCAACACAGCAGAAATATGTCTTCAGCAAGGTACTGTACTATAAGTGCATGGCTCCATAGGTTCATATGTGTGTAACAGGCTAACAAGGACAATGGCAGCATTCAGCCTACTCATGCATCCCTAATCGATGAACAGGTCTGCTATCCTTGATAAGTGTCACCAGCGTTTGGGAACCCACACATCTACAAGCTGTGGTGATGGAGATGACCCATCTATAAATATCTTGTGTCCAGTACTGACAGTTTCCTGACAACAGTTATGATTGTTGTGCTTTGCATCCCATTGTGTAACCAGCACATGATGTGTGTCACAGCAGATGTGTGCTTCACATTCATGGGGGGAGGGCTATTTCATGTAGGGTGTACTGTATGTGTTACCTACCTGTCTGTCCAGCATGTACTATGTAGACCACAGTGATGTTGTAGGCATGTAGATTAGGTTAGTCCTGTCATGGATACATTGGAGGTACAAAGTGGGATCTGACACCTCCCTGTATGGAGCCAGACACATCCCCTTCAAAGCATTTAGTGGATAGACTACACATGTACTGTCATGACATGGACTCCATAGGACATGTTATCTATGTTGTGTACTGGTGTACCATAGACCTGTGTAGCTGCTATAGGTGTACAATATGGCTGTGTAGTTCACACAATTATAGCTGTGATGACTACCGCATTCAGTACAGCAGTGACAGTCTGGGGTTTACATCCCAAACCTGTCCATGTAGGGTGTACAACAGTGAATGCATCCCCACATCTTAACATCCATTGAGAATCAAGGCTATATTACTCTCTGTGTCCATAACTCCATGTGTAATGGCTCAACTGTGTGCAGTGTGCGGACACTACAATTTTTTTGCAAGGGTGGATGATGCCCCACAGGATAGTATTGTGCAGTCTTTGGCAGTTAGTTTTTGTCAGAGACTCAAAGTACAACTGACTGTGCCTTAGGCCATCCTGGATAACTGTTGGTTCTGTGTGGGAGTCTGTGACAGCTCCCAGTATGAAATCACCTGCTAATGTACTCAGTCAGAGGTCACTGACAGTTGACAGCAGAGATGGAATAGGCAGATGAGGTGCACCAATAATGGAGGATGGTGAATCTCACTGGTGACTGGCATCATTGCAGTGGAAGTCTCCCACTGCTATCTTCCCAGAGTATGACTGTCAGACACTTGCCTATCCACCAGCTGACATAACACTCTATATATGATGTACACAGTATCCAGCAAGGCCTGCTGGCCAAATATTGTCATACACCTTGTCAGGCTATGGTTGGTGAGTGAGACATATGTCCAACCTCCACTGCATAGTGTAACAGTCAATAGACTCCACTGGTTACAGTTGGTAGACATGATCTGGCCTTGAGCAAAAGTAACAGTGTTTGGTCCAGTGTCACTAGGTATATGACAGTTTCAGTGCTCGTATCCATGCTAACTCCTATCATGGCATATCAGATGACATGACTCAGAGATCTGGGGACACTACTTGGCACTACCTACTAGTTATCCTATGTGCAGGTAAGTGTTGCAGTTACTTCCAGCATGTTACAGGAATGAGTCATGCAAGGTGTCTGTACAGGGCACAGGAAACATTTTAGGAAAGAGTAATATGTACACATTGTGTTGCTTAGTCATGTTGTGGCTCACTAGCCTAAAGGATGGTCAAGGTCCTTACCTGCAATGCCCTGCAGCAGTGTCGTGACATCCCCACATAGGGAACCAATGTAGTGCATCATGTGTTAGCCAATATGGGTGACCAGTACAGCCCCCCCCAATGTGAGGTCCTCCCTTGTTGGATCTGGCCACAGATCAGTCCTATTAGACCTACTGGCACATTCGCACCCTTGCAGACAAAACAGACATATATGTCAAGATGGCCATTTATTACCTCCTGTATGATGGTTGACATAGCATGACTGCACCTCCCCCTTCAGAAGGGACAGGCAAGTATTAAGAGCTCTACACCCATGTGTTATGTCAGGAGCATTACAATGTTATAAACCCAGCTGTACTTGATAAGAGGGACCCAGGCTCATCATGGCTTAGCAAGCCTGACTGATGGACAACTGCCATTAACAAGTTGTAAAATAACAGGTGGAGAGTGCTATGTTACATTTGGGATGAGGGGACATCCCTTACATGGAAGCACTACCTCCTCAGCTAAAAGAAGCACATAGTGTTGTGATGTTGATTAGATACGGTAAGTGACAAAAGTAGCCACCCACCCAAAGCAGAACCACAACGCACAGTGAAGTTACATGTGTAACCTCAAAGGACAGGCCCAGATTCTCATTGACCTTATACATCATGATGCCACGTATGATGGGTCTGGACTTATACCTAACCTGTACAGCCACACTGTCTGTGTTAATTACACTCCCTTGTCCCCATCAGATGTGGCACATGACATTCCTACAACTTGTCCCATAACTTCCATATTTACAGAGCAGTTCGTAACTGGCCTCTCATTGGAAGATACACATCTATTTTATTTATTTTTTATTTATTTATTTATTTAACATTTGTTTATCAGGAAAGTCCAACTTGGAACAAAGGCAATTTTCAGAGGAAGCCCAGGGAGAAATGCTCCAGAATCATGTCTTTGACACATACTAACATTTCAGGTTGCATCCCACATGTCATCTGAAAAGGATTACTAACAACATTGGGCACCCTTGCAATCATACCGACACTACTGACTGCACACCAGTTGAGTGGCCAATGGTAACTGTTATACCCTTGCACAGAGGTGTTGCATCTACTGACTGACATAACTATACACCTCTTTGTTTGATATCCATATCTGTATGGCTGTAGCTGTGATCATCATGGAGATGATCACTACACATATATGTGTTCTACACATAGCTGACTGTTCACAGTTTGGATGTGTGACAGGGGGAGTATGACTGTCACACATGGTGGACATTTCTGAGGCAGTGACAATGGACCTGGGTGAGGGTACATTAGTGCATACAAACCCCTAGGCTCAGCCTAGCCATCTGACTATATCCCCCACTCAAGCAACATTTGCATAGCATCCACTTAGGCATCCATAATACTATCATTGTAGGGGTACTGCTGGCACATATATGCATAGGGACATCTGCCTGTAATAGCTGATCTGTCAGCAGCAGTGCTCAATGGGATGCAGTTCTCGGTCCTCTACTTCTTGGAATCCATTCAACCACAATACATGCCACTACAGACTGACTGCGGCTAACAGTGTTGGCTGATGTCTGCAAATTGTGAGCACTCATAGAGTCTCTGTAGTATGTCACTGTCCTGCAAGAGGGTATTGTGAACACATGCCTGTTGACATAGTTATAGCCATAAACTCCATGCAAATATATATGTAGTATCAGTTCCATCAGTTAGACCTATGTATCTGGTAAGCAGCACATCAGTCGTAACATGTGATGTACATACTCAGGGGTGGCACACAGACCTGGCCACACAGGTTTACACCTAATGTACCTTAGATCAACCTGTCTCTACAGTGGTATGACAGGAATCATATGGCATAGCTGAGGTCAAAGTCACTTGTAAGTGACATGCTCATAACCTCCAAGTACTCTTCCATCAGCATGCCAATATCTAAGTACAATGGCCATTTGGAGCTGTACCTTTCCTAACAGTACTGGCAATTGCGCAAAATGTTATGGTCCCTCACAAGGTCACTTAACTTCACTAGTATGTGTTCTATATGGGATAGTCTGCAATGTGTTTTGTTGTTACCTGTGACATATAGACTACACAGACATGATCTGTGCCTTGCCTGCAGGGCAATGTGTGACACTGCTTTACTGCATATGTTGCCTATCTGTAGGAGGCATAGTAGATGGATAACCCACTGCAAGGACATTAACCTTGTATGTGATGTTGGTACTACATGCTTGTGAGAGAAATTTGGCTAGCAGACTTAAACACACTGTTGAAACAGAACCCTGCCTAATAGCACCTCAGTGCACCTCACCACATGCCATCTGTATGAATGGCTGGGCATCCATTATTATCAACACAGGCAGTCTGTCTGTGCCCTTCATGGACTGGGACAATATGTGCTGATCCTGTAACTACAGGTATAAAGATGTCTATGATTGTGACGGCTGTATGGCCATTATGCCAGTGAAGTTCCAATATCCTATGGTTTTATAACATGATGTAAAACACTCTAACAGGCTCAAACACAACCATGGCTGCATTGAGGCTAGCACCATTTCCAATCACTGTGTACAGGACATGCCAAGGCACACACATAGTGCAGGTTGGCTGTATATAGATGAGAACACTTACATATGTAATGGTACACACTACAGATCAGAGTAGATTATGCATGCAACACACCTCATGTCTGCTAGTGTTATGAGTTCAGGACATATTATGATTGATGACATCAGCAAGCCTTGGTGTGGTCAGTCTTTTAGGGGACTACATCACACTCTACAAAAAAATACTGCAAAACCCTACCTATGTTACCAAGATGATCATATTTATGCCATTGGGACACACACATGCACCAAGTAGACTGGAGTGAGATTAGAACCCCTACCTATCTAGGCTTACACACTGTATATCATAGTATTTATTGCATGCACCATGGCTTTAGTCTTGATGTTACATTGTCAGCTAGTAGTCTTAATGTGGGTGACATCATCAGGCCTTGTAGAAGAGGGCAGTGTGTAAGCCACCAGCAAGCTACAGGGCCAATAAGTGCATAGCCATTGCAGTGTATAGCCCAGGAGGTTGTGGTAGTTGTTATACAAGGGTATACACACACACACACTCACGCACACACACACACACACACACACACACACACACACACACACACACACACACACACACACATGCACACACGTACATACACATACAGGTGCGCATGTGCATTCACGTGCATGCACCAAGAAGCCTGAAGTGAGATTAGAACCCCTACCTTTCTAGTCTTATTCACTATAGATCACAGCAATTATTGCACACCCCACAGGCTGAGTCTGTTGTACATGCAATTGCAGGCATAGTACTCGTGCATTACATAAACTAGGCTTGTGTTGAACAGCATCTGTGGTCTGCATAGTGATATTGCTTCATACTGATATCTGCATCTAGTATCCTAACAGTGGGATAACTATTATTATCCTATGTGTATACATTTATCAGTATGGCCATATGTGGCTGCTTGCAGTTAGATAGGCAAACCTGTCAGCAGGAACAATATGCCCTGTCCATGTCAATGTTGACAACATTATACATTATACCACCTGCTCACCTGCATCTCTCTTTGTGGTGACATCCAGCAGGCACAGGGATCTGTAGGTAATTGCATTATGTACTGTTGTGCCCTTAGTTTGGATCCTTTGAGCAACAGTATAGATGTGTGATAGTGCATATATACTCACCATTATCAGGGTATGTGATTAACAGGGATGTATATATAAATGTAGCTGTGTGTGTGCATGTGTATGATATGTAGATGTGTTATGTAGATATATGGGGAAAGTCTATGTATCAATGTGATATATATAGCTATATATATCAGAATATATCTGGCACTACATAATGATAGATATACTATGCATGTGAGAGAGATAGTGACGGATGGAAATATATACGTATATGTCTGTATGTGTAGACATATCTATAGATAACAGGTCAGTCTGATGATAGGACAACAGAATTGCACTCATTTTAACTAAGTGTTTAGGCATGCCCAGTGTGACTGTCAGTACTTATAAAGTGACTCCAAGCCACACCCTCCTGTACTCCAGTCCAGGATTTTATGAGTTACAGACAATACCTCTCAACTGTCCAGAATTTTGCAGAATGCCCAGAGTTTTCGCTCATCGTTTTGGTCTGTTCCTCATATAATTTGTGGTTTTCTGGCAAATCACTTGGATGATCTTAGGACTGAAGTCACTAAATAGTGACATGCATTTGAGTTTCTGATTCAAATCCTTCAGAAAATTGTCTGTTGAAACAAACTCTGTTATTTTAGCAACTATTTATGATTATGGCAACAGTATTTAACATATGCTCCTATCTGGGGGTCTTTGTCCCCCCATTCTGTTGGGCTTTGAACAGATTTCTTGCACTAAGAGGTTGAGAGGTATGTTACAGACACTGACATATGTCCCTGTTTCTGCAGTACCGCACACCACTCAAAATGTCCATGGCAATCCCCAGCTTTCTGCTTAACTTAATATGTGACTGAGGTTCACAGTGTTATATCACACACAGACTGATGGTCTGTGAAAACACCAACATAGTAATAACTCACATGCAGCAGATGTCCCTACTTCCAGATTAGAAGCATCAACACTATCACCCATGCTAACTTCCCTAGTCCACTGAGCCACACAGGCTGCCAGACACAGTAGAGTCATTCATCACACAATCAACAGCATAAATATGTATGTTGCTATTCCTGCATTATGTGAGACATACAATGTGTGATTGAGTTTATGTTACAGCCCTGAGATGCCTGGCATGCTGATATGCCATTGCTGACTTACTGTTAAAGGAGTTATATGGGAACACTGTTGTACTGAGAGTGAGGGAACAACAGCACAAAATCTGCTGGGATAGTCAGTAGTCCAAATATCATGTGACACCACTGTTTAACATCTCCCTTGACTGATGTAGGGCATATTCCATCCATGACTCCTAGCCTTAACAAATGATAAATAATAAAATAAATAAATAGTGATTATTAGGGGACACATACTATTGGACTGGGTACCTGTAGTCCAATGTGGATGCTACTTTTTCTATCCATATAACCCACTATATTTCCTTGCATAAATGCAGCTGATCCATACATACAATACCATATTATAGTAATCCTTACAAGTAGTGAGTAGGTTAGGGACTTACCTTGTGAATGCAGCAGGTGACAGAGGTGTAGTTCAGGGCTGACTCTGTGTGATGCAAGCAGTACACAGTCAATACATGGATAGGTACAAGTTGTGTGTTGTCTGCCTTCAACAATTTTACTATATGTATGTGAGTAGGAGTAAGGTGTCAGTTCTTAGGGCCCTAGATTGTCAGTGAATGTGCTATGACTTGTCTGTTAGCCAAAGCAAGGGGGTACTGGGCATGCCTACGTCTGCCTACAGGGACATCATCAAGTAGTATCCTAAGGGCTACAAATATCTTTGTTTCCACTGAGATGGCTTCCCTCTGTTTGTTCTGGGCCTGAGTTGAGGGCGGCAGAGCTCAGTGAAGTCTTGTAGTATGTCCCTGTCTACCCCATAGTGCTCTACAATCTCCAGCTCATGTAGCTCCTGGAAGATTACCCTGGGCTTGAACATTCTTCTTTTTCTCTGTCTAGGCATATTGTCAGCAGCAGCAGGAACATCGACTTCAGCATCTAGCACATACAGATGTATCATACCTGCTGCTGCCCCTAGTATTCTGTCAGTTAAAATTCCCAAGTCTGTACTCCAGTGATGCAGAGTATGGGGTGATAATCAGATTGTAGGGTGTATGCATACTTTATAGTGCTCTGCTGTAGGTGCTGACTATGTGTTTGGCTACCTATGATGGATTCCACCTGCCTAGTATATCATTAACATCATTTAATGTCCCTAGTTTAAGTTAAACAGAGGTCAAAACTAATTAATATGTTACTGGGTTTTAGATACAATCAGCATTGCACCACACCACACAAATTTGCACCCTATAGGTAAACAAAGCTTAGCAGTCAGTGTACACACTATCACGGACTTCCTCGCTCTGCATGGCAGCACCCCATGTAAACACACTGAAACTCACTCCTCTTAGCTAAACAAAGCTTATAAGTGAGTGCACACACCTCCCTGCAAGGATATGCTCACCACTGCGGCAAGCCATGCAAAAAGGCTGAAATAAGCTTAGAAGTCATTGGACACACACTTCCCTGATGTTAGCTACCTCCTCTGTAAACAACAACATAGTTTTCTGCCTTTACAAAAGTGATATGCAGATCCGATTACCCCTTTATGCTATTCAGTAACTCCACCTCATTTGCATAGGGATCTGTGGTCACAGCTTGGAAACTACACGCTTCAAAGCCCTACTGTGTTAGCAGCAGCTCCAATGCATCATTGCAGATACTCCACATAGGGCCCTATAATACATTTCTGTCACATATTATTTTTTTTCCATTGTTTTTTTTTTTTTTTTTTTTTTTTATAAAGCATGTTTGCGTACTGCAGTACATCATGCAAACATGTTCAGATTATTAAAAAAATAAATAAATAATTTTAATTTAACTTATTTCCTTTAATTTGTCAGACACACAGAGGATAGTTTTGCTCATTTTTGTGCATGGTATAACATTTCTGTCCATATATCTAAATTTTTACAACACCTTTTGTCTATCTAACCTCCTGTACACAGAATTTTTCCGTGTACACTATGGACACTGGCAAGGGGTCTGTAGAGCTGTCTATCTGCTTGCTGGAACACTCTACCTCCCTCATTTGCATCAGTTTCACCTGCTTATGAGTTGAATTGCATGCCATGGACGTTTCTGTGTTGGAACACTTGTGAGCGCCACTTTACTGTGCTTACTGAATCTAAAAATGTTCACAGTCATGTTAGCAGTGCGGTGCGATGACTACATGGATAAAAAACATGTAAGCTTTATTAAATTCCCTTCAATGTCTTCAGTACAGTATTGCAAAGAAATACATATCAGGCTCAAATATAATGATTTACTTTTGTGAAGTAGACTGTAAAATGTAAACTCCACCAAAATGTGAGAGCAATGCATTCTCTTCACAAGTATGCATAAGCACTTCTCAAATTACATCCAAAGCATGCATAATCACTGCTCATATCATTCTTCTCATGTGCACATAAGGACTTAAAAAATCAGTAGTCTCATGTCTGCATAAGCTGACACCCTGTTTTACTTCAGTAAAGATTTATAAAAATGAAAATGCTTCAAAATAAGAATTTGAATGCTGTGTAACATGCCATGCTAATTCACTGTGTGTATTTTTTCTTTTGTCACTCCCTCATTTTTTCTGTTTTTCTTATTTTAATTATGTATTCCTTTGTCCTTTTTTATTTTCTTTCTCTCCCATTTATGTTCTTTTTTTTACAGATCCAAAATCCTCAGGAGCTGACCAGGAGCATACTATCCAGTTTAGGGAGTGTTCGCTCTCTGCTTGTTTGGGGACATCCAAGCATGGTCAGGGCAGTGGCACCATTCCTGCAGGCACCCAGGAATGTGGCATCCTGGCAAGCCAGACTGAATGGGGGCTTTGGGACTTGGTTGAGGACATGTTGGAGCAGGTAATGGACAGACAGATTCAGACAATCAAAAACTCTCTTCAGTGTGTTCAAGACACATTGTACCACCACAGGCCCCTACCCCTTCAACATCGGGTCCACCACTGTACCACTATTGGGCAGTGGATATATATGAAGCTCTATGGATTGGGGCTCCTGCTGGTGCTACTTGTCCTCACCCCTTCTTCCCTTATTATTTCTCATACACCTTCTTACATTTTTCCCAGCCACACTACCCACCTATATAAAAAATAAAAAATAAAAAAAATAGGGGGGGGTCCTTCCCCTGCCAAAAAATTGTGCCACTCCTCCCACCCTCCTCCAGCACAGCCCTCTTTATGTGATTCTGTTGTGTCTCCCTCTTTGTTGTGTCTCTCCTTTTTCAGTCTTTCCCATCTAACCTTTCTAGTCTTTAAAGTAACCAAAAGGGCATCCACATAAGGATATCTGTATATAAAGAATTTAAACCCCTTTAGTTTTTAAATATTAATAATAAAAAAGCTGTGCAGTCTGTCATTTGCCTTAGGTGTTTGAAGTATGACGGCATATACCCATATCTGTCCATATTATTTGTATATACTTAATGCTTAACTTTAGGTACTTTATATTTTTGCCATATGTAGACATGTATTTCAAAGCACCTTAGCTTTTCCTTATTCAGTGTGACTAACCTGTGCTTTGCTTACTTGTGTGTACATGTTGTGGCACTCCATCTGGATTACCGCTAAGTAGCTGAGAAATCCCAGACTATGAATACCAGCCATTACCTTGCAGTTTTCTATGCCTTCATAATCAACATAAAATCAAAGTTTCCATGTAGCCCAGATGAGCTCAGATGGTTTTATCAAAAAATTCCTTTGACTCTTAAGATGAACATATTAATTGTTACATTTTTTATAGGCTGTAACAACTGAATTATTGAGCATATACATCACAGACCAAGCTGTAGTTGTAGCTTAGTAAACATTCTGCAGGATTAGTGTTTTAAAACATTACATCACAACTGGTTAAAAAAAAAGAATTAAATACAGCCAGTTCCTCCAGTACTATTTTTGTGTTCGCCCTGCATCTTCAGGTAGCAAAACTCAGAAAAAAATCATTCTTTAATTGGATTTCTGTTTATCTATCAACAATGCTTTATTCAAGTGCAATATGATTGATGGGAAAAGAGCTAAATGAGTTTTGCTGACAAAGGGTTTATTTTCCGCCCATTGCTGTGTGACCTTGGGGTAGGTATATTTAAGTTGGGAGGTACAGGGGCATTCCCCCACATGAGAGGTGCAGGAGAGTTTGCATCACTGCAAATACACATCTCCAAGGTTTGACAAAGATTGTTTTCTCCTTTTCATTTTGATCGGTCAGCACTTGATGAAAGTGCCATTGATGGAGCAACATGTATCCCTTCAATTGATTGCTCTATAACCTCCAGTCTGCTATGTTGCCAAAAATGTAGGTTGTCCTTGTGTTTTTCTTTGTTCATTCTTGTTTAAGGAACATTGTGCTGTGCATACTACAGTGCAATTTTCATGTTTCTACCATGTCTTCCTTTTAGTGCTGCATTTCTCTGCAGGCAATCACACCTCTGCTTTTCAGTGTGGTGTGCAAATATTTCCACATAGATATTGTAGAGATGTGAATTTCTGATCTCATCAGGATAGCAATAGCAGTGATTTTAGTTTATAAAGGTAAAAAAAGCCTGTGGATGCTCTATGTTACTGCAGAACTCTCATGTCATGCTCAACTCAGGCACTAGTAGTCTACCTACTGGATGACCATTTAAATGAGAAATTAATTGGTGTACAGATGCTGCTGGCAGATTATAAAATAGAAGAAAATGAAATGTTATTTGATGAAGTCCCATTGCAAGAGCTACAGATATTTATAGGAACATAAAGTTGTAAATCATTGATTAGATTAGCACAATTTCTGATTTTTAAACATCAGCAAGTAGGCAAACCAAGACTGAAAAAAATCATCATCATCATGATCATTATCAACCCATATTTTTCCAATTTTCTACATGGGGTTGGGGTAGCTGTTGCCATCTCTTTCTGTTCAATGTCACTCTCCTACCTTCTTCAGCACTCATGCCTGACTAACGCATGTCTACTTTCAAGACAATCCTTCTACCTCTTTGCTGCATGCCCTCATTTCCTCTTGCCTTCTGTGTGTTCTAAATATTCTTTACCAGATTGTCTTCTGCTTTTCTGCACAATGTGCTGAACCAACATAATCCATTTTCTTTGCCAAATTTGGCAAATTGGAGTTACTTTGGTTTCTGCTCTTATGTCCTCATTTCTTCATCTACTCCACATTGTGCATCCTACCACCTGTCTCAAGCACTTCATCTCCATCATTACCTCTAGCTTCATCAACTTGTCTGCCTTTACTGCCCAGGTTTCTGTACCATACATTAGAACTTGTCACACCACTGTTT
Organism: Protopterus annectens; assembly: GCF_019279795.1. Taxonomy (NCBI): domain Eukaryota; kingdom Metazoa; phylum Chordata; order Ceratodontiformes; family Protopteridae; genus Protopterus; species Protopterus annectens. Next base: position 1,201,320,925 of record NC_056732.1, read on the forward strand.
TGTACACCTTACTTTTCAGCTTCTTTGATACTTTTCTGTCATATGCTACACCTGATTCTCTGTACCAGTTGGCTGCATCCCTTCTTATACTAGCTTTGACTTCCTCATTCAGATTTCCCGTTTCCTCGACCACCCCTCCCAGATACTTAAAGATGTTAACATGTTCCACTGTTTTCCCTTCTATGTTATTTCTCTGCTTCTTCTGATTTCCTTAGTTTGCTTCCATTACCATTGTCTTATATGTACTCAGATCTGGATGCTATGCCCTTACTTATGAGATGTGCAACGTGGAAGGCTTTCCCTACCACTGTGGAAACATGGTGGTCGATGTTCAGATTGCTATCTGCCTGTGTTCCCAGATCTTGCACCACTGGTTTTGATCTTATTGTAATTATCAGGGAATTCTGCTTTGCCAAAGGGGATAATAATGCACTTTTTTTGCATTTATTTGTAGACCATGGCTTTGGCACCGTTCATTTGTCTGTGTTAGTTCCCCCGGTAATACATTAAAATCATTGGGGGACTCATTGACTGCACCCAATTTGCAATCATCAGTGAACTTGGTAAACCAAAGGCTGTCTACTTTAGCCTGGACTTCTGAGACATAGATTCCAATCAGGAAAGGGCCCAGGACAGATCCACTAGTGAAGAGTCTACTGGTAGAGGAAAAGTCACCAGCTTTGACAGTATGTGTTCTGTCGGCCCCAGCTGGGAGAGTTTCTCAATGATACCTGAGTGGCGCGATTGTGTCAAAAGTCTTGGCTAGGACAAAACAGGCAGTATGCATTGCCTTACCTTCATCCAGAGTTCTGTTGACTTTCTCAAAGTAATTTACTAGGTTTAATAAGAATGATCTACCAATAACAAAGCCAGACTGGGTTGGGTTTAGAGTTTGAAAGTCACCTATGTCCTTGTTGATAAGGTTCATGATGATTCTTTCCATGGCCTTGTTGATGAGGCTGGTTGGTCTTATTGATCTATAGTTCTCAGGGATGGTTAATGGCCCCCCTTTCTGCAAGGGATACTGTTGCTGTTCTCCACTCTGCTAGAACAAAGCCAGTTCTCAGGCTATGGTTAAAGAGAATGCCAAGTGTGTCCACTAGGTCTTGTTTTAGGTTGATTAATAAATAAGCAACCTAGGATGTTATCTGGTCCATTGAGACCACAGTTTTGGCCTTGGAGAGCACAGATATGACCTGATCTCTAGAGATACTAAGGAGAGAACTGGTGTCAAGTATGCTTTGCAGTATGGCTGGTGGGGACAAGGGGGTGAACTTTGCACCAAATCTGTCAGCTAGCAGGTTGGAAATTTCCTCCAGTAGGGTATGAATGGTACCATCTACCACCAGTTCTGCACATAGCTAGGCATTCCCTTTTATAGTTCAGACATAGCTAACAAATGCCTTATGATTTTCCTTAGCTAGGGATGCTATTTTCGTTTTGACATTAGCTTTAGAGGACTATACAAGATTTCTGATTTGCTTGTTCAAGCTGTGGAGGGAATTCTTCCTCTGCTGAGTTAGTTCTTTCTTGTTCTTAAACATCAGTTTCTTCCTTTTGTTACATAACCTACTTATACTTGAGGTCCACCAGGGTGGCTTGTTTTTTGGGAGGACCTGGTTTTAGTCTAGTTAAGTACAGCATTTGCTTAAATGTTTATACAGGGCATTATTGGACAGCTCTGCTTAGGAGTCATTGTTATTTCTGATTGTTGAGGGATATAAAACTTTTTATAGATCACTTAGTAGGCTGCAGTTTTCTTTTGAAAAGTTTTTTTTAGTTATTTTGCTCCTGTGATAGCAACAGGTTCCGTAGTTACTTCGAACAAAACTGATTTATGGTCCAAACTTATCAGGGAGGGCATCACACAGGGGAGAGTACAATGACATCCCCCATGTTGGTGAGCACTATGTCTAGGACATTTGAGCCCCTTGTGGGGGTGCAGACTATCTGTTCTTGAGCATTTGTATTGACAATGTCCAGGAACCTCTAGGCAAGCATATTTGTGATCATATATGTGACCCAGTTGATGGAAGGATAGTTACACTCTTCCATGACTAAGGTGTTGGACTGTATGGAAAGTGACTAGAGTAAGTCCAGGTAATTGGTGTGGGACTGGTCTGGTTCATGGTGGGAGATCTATAGCTAGCAATGATGTGGTAGGGTATACTGCCTGTAGTTAATTGGACATGGAGTCGTTCAATAGATCCATGACCAGTCTTAAGGTGTCCTTGGCTTCAGTAATGATGGATACACCCCCACCTTTGGGTTCTTTCATGCTCATTTTGAGGTATGAACATGTCGAAGGCATTGTAGCCTTGCTCGGCTGGGCTGCTCTCCATGGTCTTGAACCATTTCTCAGTAACTGCACAGACATCATCTTTCAAGGTAAGGAGTGTTTCCTGGGAGTGCAGTTTCATGCTTAGATTCCTAGCATTAAGCAGCAGAACCTTGAGTTTATCTTGAGTGGATTTTGCTACATCGGAATTTTTTTTTTTGACATTGCCTAAAAAAGTACTATGGGGGAGGCATGCGCCTTTGCCAGTATCTGAAAGCCTACAGAAGACAGGTGCAGACCATCTCTGGCAAAACAGCGTGGCCTGTTGACCATGTCTTCCCAGGCTGACTGATACTGGATCTCCCTGGACCATCAGAAGATGTCATTGTTAAAGCTGATCATTTTTTTGTTTATATTGTGGCATCATCCTAGGGTAAGGTAGAATGCTGCTTAGGGCTAGGGTCATACCTGCCTGGGACACATAATCTGAGAGTTAAGTCATGTCTCTTCATATGATCCAGAGAGGTACATCTCACGTCATTCACCCCAACATGGTCTATGACATTGTCATAATAATACTTGTTCAGTGACTTAGTACATGTGTTTTTTGATGGATCCTGGCACCTGACAGGCAGCTGACCATAACTTACACTTTGTTCAGCCTGATGAGGAGGACATCTGTGTGTCTCACTATGGATTCGCCTATGACCAAGACATTCAGTTTTGAGGTGCTTGCCTTTTGGGGCTTATTTGCTCAGACACCGGTGTATGTGTTATTATGTGTAGTGGTTTCTATTTGTATAGCAGTGTGCGCAAGTAGTTTACATATGGAAGGTCTGTGAGTTTTTGGTAGGCTTCTAGTGACCACCTCCATGTATGTGGATTTATGTGTTGCGACCTTATTTTGTCTGAGAGGTGAAGTGTGTGTGCTGTCAATCTGTTTGATGTCAGGTTTGTTGTTACGTGAGATAACTGATTCCAATTTCATTGTGTAATTGCATCTCTCACATTGGGTATTTGTTTGCTTTAGGAGTAAGTGGCAGTCATTATACATGAGACAATTCCTCAGGATGCCCATGTCAATCAAGCTGGCTGGTGAAATGATGGGATATTACCCATCAATTATATCAGGTTTTTATCCTATGTACTATTAGGGAAGAGAGTGGGCTAGTTTGACAAGTTTTGTGCCAGGATTAAAAAAGGTCCTTGTTCTATTGAAAGCTATGGATGATAAGTGTGGCAACACTGATCAGTGTGCAAATGAGGTGCCCATAGTGTAGTAGGGAAGCTTGGGAGGGTTCCACTGAGGGATGTATAGGGGGAAAATGAGTTTCAAAGTGTTTGCATCTATATAGAGCACCTCTAACCCCTGTTTCACAGTGTGTTGCAACAGGAAAATGTGAGGCTTAAATACAGGTGAAATAAAAACACTTTTAAGTTAATCTACTAATAGGAAAGCACACAATGAACCTTCATCCAGCAATCCCCAGTTCAGACAAGGCTGAATCCACACTCTTCTGCCAGAAGGGTGCAGGGGAGCCCTTCTTAATGTAAGATGGCTCATTTACTGTTCATGTGTATCTATATTAGGCTATATTAAGCAGGTCTGAATATAATATATGCTATCTAGGTATCAGAACAGTACAAATCAAGTGCAGAAAATGAAGCAGTCAAAAACAGTAAAACAATAAAAAGAAACAGAAGTGCTACAGCAATTTGATAAAATACAGTTCAAAAAGTATAGAAGGATCACAAAATATACTTATTTTATTTTATTTTTTTATTGGATGTCTTAAAGAAGATACATTCTAGAACTTTGGCAAAGTACTACAAACATAGAACAGCAACAGTTAATTGAGTGCAAACCCACACAAATGTACAGCTTAAATACAGGCAAAATTAAACACTTTAAAGCTAATCTACCAACAGGAAAGCACACAATGAACTTTTCTCCTGCAAGCCACAAGGGTGCAGGGGAGCCCTTCTTAATGCAAGATGGCTGGTTTAGTGCTCAAGTGTATCAATAGCAGGCTACGTTCAACAGGCCTGAATCCAGTCTATGCTATCTAGGTATCAGAACACTACAAGTCAAGTGCACAGAAGTGCAAAAATTACTTAGAGCCCTTTTGTGTGTTTCCCAACTCAGGCAGACCAGGTAAACACCTACTGCCACTAGATGAATACTCTCAGTCCTCCTAATGTAAAAACACAGTAAAGGACTGTTCCAGAATGAAATGCTACCACAAACAAACTTAAAGATATGGATACAGCAGTATACTTTTAACAGCGTATAAAAGTGTGATTATTCAACAAATGTACTTTGCTTTGAATAAATGAGCTAAGAGCCACTCAATTGTACATAATTTATAAAGGCACTAAAAAAACAAGATAAACTGATTAATAAACCCCCAAACAATAACACTACATTTAGAAATCTCAAATGTTTCCCAGCCTAGAAACAAGCTACTTTCCAGTGAATTAGAAGGAAAACCCAAATCTTTAGCAGTTTCATATGCTATCGGTTGTTATTTTTGAACTTTATAGCAAAAGAAAAGTACCTTCTACTGCTGCTTTAAGTAGTTAATTGCACTGTATTGCATTGTATCTGCTAGTTGTAGGGCTCTTGTAGGTAGTCTGCATGATCTTGGGCTTCAAGCCAGTTATTCTACATTAAGAAGGTGTTTTTTTCCTGCACCCTTGTGGCAGAAGTGTGCTGATCTAACTTGTCTGAGTTGGGGACTGCTAGTGAAATGCTTAATGTATGATTCTTTTATTGGTATTAAGCGTAAAACTTGCTTCTCTTTGCTCATATTCAAGATTTGCATTTCAGTGGCACTGTTCTTCATGTAGCAACAGTTAGCAGTGCCCGGTATAGATGCAAAAGCCTAGAAGCTCAGTTTTTCCATAAACAGCTGTCAGTGAAATCCTTCCAAGCTTCTCTGCTGTTCTAGGAGCAACTCAGTTGCACACTGGGCAGCATTGCCTTATTGATCAACCTTAGTCTACACAGAGTATAGTTCTCTTTTGTACTCTTGGCACTACCGGCACAGTCCTGTCAAATTAACCCATTCTGTTCCCTAATAAAACTTACAGTAGGAGCCTACTATCATGGACAGGCAGTTTTTCATCATCTCTCTGGCCCACCTGACAGAAAAGGGGATAATGAGGCAATATATCAATTGCCTCATGTATACTGGCAACCACTTATTCCTGAAACAAACAAATTCTTTATGTGAGAGATGTAGTTACACTATGAAATTGGATGCAATACTCTCACATAAGGACAAACTGAATGCCAAACAAGTTGTCAGCACACATACTTCCCAAGCTAAATAAGGACATGACACATAAATCCACGTATGTGGAGGTACTTACTTGTAACTTATCAAAAGATCAGATGCCTCCCTAACGGAAACCACTTACACACATAACAACACAAAAAAAACAACCACAGCACAAAATAACACACACCAGTGTCTCAACAAATAAACCCATAAGGTGTAACACAACAAAACCTAATGTATTGGTCATAGGTGACTCCATAGTGAGACACACGGTTGCTCCCCTCACCAGGCTATATAAGAAATGTGTTACAGTTAGCTGCCTGTCAGGTGCCAGGATCTGTCAAGTCATTCAATCACAATAGTCACTAAAGCACAAGTACTGGTATGACTCTGTTATAGTCCATCTTGGGGAGACTGACTTGAGATTTACCTTACTGGGCTAAATGAAGAGACATGACTGAGCTTTCAGATTATGTGTCACATGCAGGTATAAGCCTAGCTTTAAGTAGAATTCTATATTCTCCAAGGATGATGCCACAATACAAACAAAAATGATTGACTTTAACAATTGGCTTAGCTTCTGGTGTTAACACAAGGAAATCCAATATCTGTCAGCCTGGGAAGACATGGTCAACAGGCCACTCTGCTTCACCGGAGATGGTCTGTACCTATCTCCTCTAGGCTCACAGATACTGACAAAGGCATTAGCCACCCCTACTGTGTCTTTTTAGGCAGTGTCAAAATAACCAACCTCCCAGCTTAACAAAATCCTCTGTAGATAAACTCATGGTACTGGTACTTAAGGCTAGGAGTCTAAACAAGAAACTGCACTCCCTGGAAGCACTCCTCACTTTGGAAGATGCTGAAATCTGTGCAGTCACCAAAACATGTTTCAAAGGTGTAGAAAGCATCTCGGATATGTAGGGCTACAATGCTGTTCATACTTTCATGCCACAAAGTAAACACGAAAGAACCAAAGAGAAGGGGTATCCATCTTCATTAAGGATACGTACAACTCAAGACTGGTCAAACAGTATGACTCTCTTGAGCTAATCCATGTCCAATTAATTATAGGCAAAGCTCCCTTACACATCATAGCTAGCTATAGGTTCTCCACCATGAAACAGGAAAAGCATACCCCATACCTGGACTTACTGGAGTCACTTGCCAGACAGTCCAACACCTTATCCATGAGTGATTTGAATTATCCTACCATCGACTGGAATGCATACATGACCACAAACATGCTGGTTCAGAGGTTCTTGGACTTTATCAGTGCAAATGCTCTGTAACAGCTAGTCAGCACAACCACAAGAGGCTCAAGTGTCCCAGACATAGTACTCACTAACATGGGAGAGCATTGTACACCCCCTGTGTGATGTCCTCCCGGGTAAGATCAGACCATAGAGGAGTCTTTTTCTGTGCAATTATAAGACCAGATACCCCATCAAGCTTAAAAGCATTTAAGAATATTTCAAAGGCAAACTACTTCCTACTAAGTGATGGTATAAGATTTTAAAGCCTCCTTGAATGCAAATAACATGGACTGCTATGCAGAGGTGTACACCAGTGCCCTGTATAACCACATAAGCAGTTGTAGTCAGCTGTACCTGACTGGACTAAAACCAGGTCTTGCCAAAAAAAACACCCTAGTGTAACCCTTGTATAAACAGACTACACAGCAACAGAAAGAAACTAATGTCCAAGAACAAGAGGGAACTGGCTCAGCAGTGGGAAAAATCCTTCTCTAGCTTAAACAAACAAATTCGAGATTTTTGTCAAGTCCTCCAAAGTTAATTATGAAGCAAAAATAGCCTCCCTAGCTAAGGATAATCACAAGGCATTCTTTAATTATATCTGAAATAAAAAAGGGAATACCCAGCTATGCACTGAAATGGTTGTGAATGGCACCACCCATACTCAACCGGAGGAAATATCCAACCTTCTAGCTAACAGATTTGGAGCCAACTTCACCCCCTGTCACCTCTAGTCATCTCCCAAAGTGTACCTGCCACCATTTCTCAGCCTATTATCTCAAGACAGCAGGTAATCTTGCACTCTCCAAGGTCAAAAACATGACATCAGTTGGACAAGACATCTCCGTGTGCCTTTTAAACAACTTAAAACATGAACTAGCAGACCCACTTGGATCCCTGTTTAACCACAGCCTTCAAACTGGCTATGTTCCAGCAGAATAGTGGACAGCAACAGTAATCCCTCTGCACAAAGGTGGACCATCATCCCACCCTGGAAATTATAGGCTCATAACCTTGCCTACTCTCATCTAGAACGCCATGGAAAGAATCATTATGGACCTTAACAAGGACATAGGTAATCTCCAAACTCTAGACCCAACCCAGTTCAGATTTGTTAAAGGTAGATCATGCCTGTTAAACATGGTTGACTTCTTTGAGAAAGTCACCTAGGCCCTGGATGAGGGAAATACATGTCATACTGCCTATCTTGACCTAACCAAGGCATTTGACACAGCATCCCCCTCAGGTATTACAGAGACACTCTCCCAATTGGGAATTAACAATAGGTAGCCAACTGGCTCACTGATAGGACACATTATGTCAAAGTTGGTGACTTCACCTCTAGCAAAAGACCAGTCATCAGTAGTATACCACGGGGTCCTGTGCTGCCCCCCTTTCTGTTTGGAATTTGTTTCTCAGAAGTCCAAGCAAACTTGAATGACCTGTGAATTACCAAGTTTGCTAACACTGCAAATTGGCAGCAATCACTGCGTCCTCCAATGATGTTAATATACTGCATATAGGGTTAATGCAGACAGATGCTTGATGCCAAAGCCACAGATTAAAGCTAAATTCAAAAAATGCATTATTATTCCCTTTTGAAAAGCTGGCATCCTTGCCAATTACATCATAGACAGCACCCCTCTAAGTGTAGACCCAATAGTACATGATCTGGGTACTCAGGTTCATAGCAACCTAAACTTTGACTATCATGTATCCACAGTAGTAAGGAAATCCTTCTGTGTGGCACATCTTATAAGTAAAAGCATCACATATAGATCTAAGGATGTTATAATTCCATTATACTCAGGCCTCATCAGACCAATAATTTAGTACAATGCTCCCTTTTTCATGCACCTCGCCAGACACCTGCAACAACTGGAGAGACTAGAGAAGTTTCTCACTTTTAAATTACAGGGTACACAAAACAAGTATTACACAGAAAAACTGAAAGTCCTGTCACTCTATTCTGTCTCTCACAGGTTGCTAAGGGGTAACCTGTTCCTGGCTTACAGGGCAGTCTTTGACCCAGCCCTGATGGAAATGCTACACATTTATGAATCAAACTTCATGAGCTTCACTCACTCCATGGATCTTAACCTAGCTTCTGACAAGAACAAGTCATGCTGGAGAGATAGATACATCTCCCAGAGACTGCCACTTCTCTGGAACAAGCTTCCAGTTCACGTGAATGAAAGCCCCTCCCTGACCCTTTTCAAATGCAACCTAGATCAGTGAATGGGTGATTGCAAATTCACTATTAGGGTAGCACCCATGGCCCTTCTGGACAGAAGAAATCATTATTTACTACCATAGACCCTTACCTCTGCAAACTTCATTCATCTAACCACTGACAATCGGGGCAAATCGAGATAAATATGACAAGGCTTGTAAGGGCTCTAGGGTCACTAGTCTAGTAACCTTCTATGAACCTATGAATTTATAATGGGATTATTTCACTTACTATACCAATGCATGATGGGCATTCATGCATTCTAAGCAATATTCATAGTAATGTGAAAAATGCAGGCCTGTAACAAGGATCAGATGAATTTAATTTTACAAAACAAAAAAAAGTAAACAACAAAACCTGTCTCCCTCCATTGCTCCTGAAGCCTGTGCATCTGTTCGATTTCTGGTCCTGACTTCATTGCCTGAAAAAAAGAAAAGAGCAGCTATGAATGTTGTATTCCTCAAATAACAGTGAATACGTTTTTTAGAATAGTTTCTGCAAAATTTACTTCTGAAAAACATTAAATACTCATTATACACATTTTTCAAGTTTACATACCAGTTTGTACATCTTTGAACACAGACTGGAGAACATGAGATTCAAACCTGCAACTGTAGTATACATCAAAAGTCTAATATTGCCACCTACCTGCTTAACTGATCCATCATGACTGAAGACACATGTTATGAATGTAAGGAAAAGACTTGGTATTATGAGATCACCTTAATGGGGGATGTTCTACCAATATTGATCCTGGCTTAGGATTTTAAAGAATGAGAATGTACTGAGCACATAGGTAAATATTCACCAAAAAAATGTAATTTGTACCTGCACTGTGATCAGAAAAATTAACAGTAATGGAAAACATATACTCTTCAGAGAGTAGCTCAGTGTCATGTATCATAAAGCTTCTGTTATCAGAACCATACCAGCTGCAGGAAATGAGGGACACAACAGGCTATCTGTGAAGACTAAGAAACTCCTTGGCAAAGTACACATCACAAAGCAAATACATGCATCCTCCCTGTTCTGCATTTCAATCTGCCAATCTCACTCCCTCAAAAGATAAGGATGATATTTTTCTTGTACTTAATGTAATAATTAATGATCAAACAGAACTTGATGACACTTTTAAAAATAATACCATTTTGCAAAAAAATAAAAGTCTTTTTCAGCCTTATAACACTCTGTAGGAAGCTTTACTAACCCTACAGTTAAAGAGCTGCTGGTAACAGAGTGCTATGGATTATGGGCATACTAGTTGGAATTTAATGAATAAGCAAGCTATTCTTAACCATACACAAAATAAACATTAATATCAATAAGTGCAATATGTTTCTCTACATAACTGCTATGGGTAAAGTAAACCAAGAGAACTATTTAGTGATATGTTTCCCCTATGTGGAATGGAATCCACAGCATACTAAAATGTAGTAATGCTGGCTGGACTCTTTAAAGGCCAAGCTAACAGGCAGCACCTATTTTTTCTTAACAAACAGGGACTACTTGTGTTTATTTGAATTCCTGAGGAGAACATATGAATACAGAAACTTCCAATACTTATTGCCCATTATACTCTAAGCAAATTACAGCTGTTAACACATAACTGAAAACAGATGTGTAAGCAGTGGGACAGGCATTCCTTTAGACTTAAAAAAAGAACTGCAGTAAGAGTGTTGCCTTTATTATAAGAAATGAATTAAAGAAGTTAAGTCGAAGTTTTTATTCAAACATATACTGCTATACTAGGTAATAATATTGTATTATAATGAATGACTATGAATGCAGAGTTGTCAGTGGCCTAGGTGCTCAAGGTCTGAGTGATGCACGAGGACAGTGGATGTGCAAAATGATGGCATTATATGCTAGACATCTACAAAGTTCATAATTATGTATATTATGGCACAGAAATCTAACCATGTCTACTTAAATATCCTGATGAGCTAGTTGTCATAACACCAACATAGCAGTTATAAAAAACACCTATCTGGTATATAGGAAACAGAGTTGTTGTTGTTGTGTCTTTTGGCTTTTCCCAGTTAGTGGTCACCACAGCGGAACTCCAGTCCGCTAATGATTGGCAGTAGATTTTTACGTGCCGAGTTGCCAGCTCTGACGCATAACCTTCAACGAAGGTACGCCCATTCACGCATGTCTCCACACAGAAGACGCTCTAGCTGGGAGTCGAACAGGACAACGTCTTACTGGGAGGCAACAACGCTACTGCAGCACCAGCACCGCAGCATATCTCTACATTTTATAGCAATGCTCAGGTATATGTGGAGTATTCACACTTACTATAGGAATTCATGAGCTGTCTCCACACCTCAAAACTCCTCTGTGTCACTCTAATGCAGACTATCCTAGCAGTGGTGAACCATCAATCCAGTCCTGTAGATCTCCATAATTCTTCTGTGCTCCCTCACAATCTGGTTCCAGATGTCGATCATCACAAAGTTCCATGGCATAGCTCTCATCTGATGATGCAGTCCACTGTAGATGGTCAGCATCTGGATGATCTCCTCCTCAGTCCAGTTTGGGGCACCAACATGTCTCAACCATCTCAATATTCCAATGGAAAATGTATGATAAATGCAAAATTTGAAAAATGCTCACTGAAGTCCCATTTAGTTTGCAGGTAGCAATAGTCTGATCTGTAATTGTATCAAAACAAATATATAAAAGTGGTGTTTATGTCATGATATCAGATCATTGGATGATAATGGGCACATATCACATATGGTACTGTTTATTGATACCTACTAGGTGCTTGCACAGTGCACCTGGGTGTTAAACTGCATGTGGCAGTTTACACGGACATGTGCAGATGGAATTCCAAAACCTAGAATTTTAATGTATCTCATTAATTATGTGCAGCATAAATGGTACTTAAACATGGGTGCACATTTAGTGTTCTTACTTCAGCAATTGTGAATCAGAAGTATATTGATTTACCAGATTGTCTTCTGCTTTTCTGCACAATGTGCTGAACCAACATAATCCATTTTCTTTGCCAAATTTGACAAATTGGAGTTACTTTGGTTTCTGCTCTTATGTCCTCATTTCTTCATCTACTCCACATTGTGCATCCTACCACCTGTCTCAAGCACTTCATCTCCATCATTACCTCTAGCTTCATCAACTTGTCTGCCTTTACTGCCCAGGTTTCTGTACCATACATTAGAACTTGTCACACCACTGTTTTGTACACCTTACTTTTCAGCTTCTTTGATACTTTTCTGTCATATGCTACACCTGATTCTCTGTACCAGTTGGCTGCATCCCTTCTTATACTAGCTTTGACTTCCTGATTCAGATTTCCCATTTCCTCGACCACTCCTCCCAGATACTTAAAGATGTTAACATGTTCCACTGTTTTCCCTTCTATGTTATTTCTCTGCTTCTTCTGATTTCCTCAGTTTTCTTCCATTACCATTGTCTTATCTGTACTCAGATCTGGATGTTATGTCCTTACTTATGAGATGTGCAACGTGGAAGGCTTTCCCTACCACTGTGGAAACATGGTGGTCGAAGTTCAGATTGCTATCTGCCTGTGTTCCCAGATCTTGCACCACTGGTTTTGAATTTATTGTAATTATCAGGGAATTCTGCTTTGCCAAAGGGGATAATAATGCACTTTTTTGCATTTATTTGTAGACCATGGCTTTGGCAACATTCATTTGTCTGTGTTAGTTCCTCCGGTAATACATTAAAATCATTGGGGGACTCATTGACTGCACCCAATTTGCAATAATCAGTGAACTTGATAAACCAAAGGCTGTCTACTTTAGCCTGGAATTCTGAGACATAGATTCCAATCAGGAAAGGGCCCAGGACAGATCAACCAGTGAAGAGTCTATTGGTAGAGGGAAAGTCACCAGCTTTGACAGTATGTGTTCTGTCGGCCCCAGCTGGGAGAGTTTCTCAATGATACCTTAGTGGAGCGATTATGTCAAAAGTCTTGGCTAGGTCAAAACAGGCAGTATGCATTGCCTTACCTTCATCCAGAGTTTTGTTGACTTTCTCAAAGTAATTTACTAGGTTTAATAAGAATGATCTACCAATAACAAAGCCAGACTGGGTTGGGTTTAGAGTTTGAAAGTCACCTATGTCCTTGTTGATAAGGTTCATGATGATTCTTTCCATGGCCTTGTTGATGAGGCTGGTTGGTCTTATTGGTCTATAGTTCTCAGGGATGGTTAATGGCCCCCTTTTCTGCAAGGGATACTGTCGCTGTTGTCCACTCTGCTAGAACAAATCTAGTTCTCAGGCTATGGTTAAAGAGAATGCCAAGTGTGTCCACTTGGTCCTGTTTTAGATTGATTAATAAATAAGCAACCTAGGATGTTATCTGGTCCATTGAGACCACAGTTTTGGCCTTGGAGAGCACAGATATGACCTGATCTCTAGAGATATTAAGGAGAGGACTGGTGTCAAGTATGCTTTGCAGTATGGCTGGTGGGGACAAGGGGGTGAACTTTGCACCAAATCTGTCAACTAGCAGGTTGGAAATTTCCTCCAGTAGGGTATGAATGGTACCATCTACCACCAGTTCTGCACATAGCTAGGCATTGCCTTTTATATTTCAGACATAGCTAACGAATGCCTTATGATTTTCCTTAGCTAGGGATGCTATTTTCGTTTTGACATTAGCTTTAGAGGACTATACAAGATTTCTGATTTGCTTGTTCAAGCTGTGGAGGGAATTCTTCCTCTGCTGAGTTAGTTCTTTCTTGTTCTTAAACATCAGTTTCGTCCTTTTATTACATAACCTACTTATACTTAAGGTCCACCAGGGTGGCTTGTTTTTTGGGAGGACCTGGTTTTAGTCTAGTCAAGTACAGCATTTGCTTAAATGTTTATACAGAGCATTAGTGGATAGCTCTGCTTAGGAGTCATTGTTATTTCTGATTGTTCATAGGTTCATAGGTTCATACTAGGCTATCTGCCCTAGGGCATTTATAAGCCTAGCCAGAATGTGTTTGGCTTTCACCACCCATTTTAAATTTATTTTGCTATGCCCTTTTTCGAGGTTAGTATACTGTGCCTCTGTCTAACAGTGACACAGAAGTGATACCCGGGGTAAACCTACGATCTCCCATCCACTCATCAAGATTCCTCTTGAAGAGAGTCAATGAGGGACTCTGCCTAACCTGGACTGGGATTCTATTCCAGAGTGAAGGGAGCCTCTGGGTTACGAATCTGTCCCTCCAGCATGTCCTATTTATTTCAGTGCTGAGGTTCAAGTCTCTTGAGCGCGTAGCTCGATGGGATTTGGATTTTCTGAGGTGCAGCATGTCCATTAATTCCGGGTTGGACATTGCTTTATACGTCAGACACAGAACGCCTCTGTACAGGCGGTATGCCACTGAGTAGAGCTGGAGTTTCTTTAACCGGGCAGCATATGGCATCTGTTTGAGCCCTTTGATCCTCTTGGTGAGGTACTTTTGGGGTCTTTCCAGTTGTTGCAGGTGTCTGATAAGGTACATCCCAAAAGGGGCATTGTACTCAATTATGGGCCTGATGAGGGATGAGTAAAGAGGCACGATTACCTCCCCTGATCTAGATGTGAATCCCTTCATGATTAGGTGGGCTATATAAAATATTTTTCTAACCACTTTGGCCACGTGGTTGTCAAATGAGAGATTGCTATCAACTTGGGTCCCCAGGTCCCTAATTACTTCTTCTGTACTTAATGGATTACCACCTATGTGGTAATTTGTGGGCACTTTGTTTTTGCCAAAGGGGATGACTATACACTTTTTGGCATTTAGCTTGAGGCCATGGCTCTGGCACCAGTTGTCTGTTTCTATGAGGCCCTTTTGGAGGATGCTTGTGTCGGCTGGAGAGTCGATTATGGCACCCAGTTTGCAGTCATCTGCGAACTTGGTCAGCCACAGTCCTTCTGTGTTGGCCTGTACCTCCGAGAAATATATACTGAACAAGAGAGGTCCCAGGACTGAGCCTTGTGGGACACCACTTGTAACTGGTTTGGAGTCTGACATGGCTCCAGCAATTCTAACCATGTGGGTTCTGTCCTTGAGCCAGTTTGCAATCCATCTAGTGACATAGGGGTTTATATTTAAGCTGGTGAGCTTATCTATAATGCCCGAGTGGGGTATTGTATCGAAGGCTTTTGTGAGGTCCAGGTAGGCTGTGTGGACCACCTTCCCCTCGTCAATGGCCTTGGTGACTGTTTCAAAGAAATCAACCAGGTTTAAGAGGCAGGATCTGCCCTTTTTCAAAAAGCCGAACTGGGTAGGATCCAGTGTCTGTAGATCCCCAATATCTTTATTTATGAGGTCCATGATGATCCTTTCCATAGCTTTGCAGACCAAGCCAGTCAGGCTTATGGCGCGATAGTTTCCAGGATCCGTTGAAGCACCACCTTTATGGAGAGGGACCACTGTTGCTGTACGCCACTCTTTGGGCACATATCCTGTAGTAAGGCTGAGATTGAACAGTAGTTTTATGTTTGGGTTTAGCTCTTCTTGGAGTTCATGTAGGACGCAGCCCGTTACACCGTCTGGTCCCATTGATGCTGTGTTTTTTTTCTTTGGAGAGGGCGGCTCTTACCTGAGCATCTGAGATGTCAGGGGGGGCAGCACTCTGCTGGGATAGATATTTGCCCTTTTGGTGGGGAGGGGGGGGAGTTTGCACTGAACCTATCAGCTAGGATGTTGGCAATGTCTGTGGGTTCAATGTATTTTTTGTCATTTTGGACTAATTCTGAGCATATCTGGGAATTACCACCCAGGTTCCTAACATAACTAAAGAAAGCCTTGTGATTATCCTTAGTGTCCTGTGCAATTTTTCTCTCGAAGCTGGCCTTAGACAATTTTATGAGTGCCCGTAGCTTTTTGCT
The DNA here is from genome assembly GCF_019279795.1 of Protopterus annectens. Taxonomy (NCBI): domain Eukaryota; kingdom Metazoa; phylum Chordata; order Ceratodontiformes; family Protopteridae; genus Protopterus; species Protopterus annectens. The sequence goes on from NC_056732.1 coordinate 1,201,336,841, forward strand.
AATACTGATCAGTGATGCCTTCCCTTTTTGGGATTTTGCTCTATCATTTAGTAGCTTCCTCCTTCTATTGTATAGTGTGTTTATGGCTGGGGTCCACCAGACAGGACGTCTGCCTTTGGAGGATTGGGTCTTGGTTTTATTTGGGATCGTATGATCCATGCATTCCTGAAGGTGTTCATAGAATGTGTTTATAAAAGATTCTGCGGTCTGGGCCGTATTTTCCACAGGCCCGGGGGCTTTGAAGGATTCCACCTCGGTTTTGAGGAGTGTGAAATTTGCTTTAGAGATGTTTTTCATTGTGATTTTCTGGGCAGGGGGTGGGGTCGGGATGTGAATATCCAGTGAGATTAGTTTATGGTCTGATCTTACCAGTGAGGGATACACTTCTGGTCTGGAGCATAGAGTCCCCATGTTGGTGATGATCAGGTCCAGTATGTTTTCCCCTCTTGTGGGAGTGGTAACAAGTTGTTCCATAGCATTTGAGTTTATAAATTCTAGGAACCTTTGGGCTAGGGTGTTGGAGCTAGAGTAATGCTCCCAGTTTATGTTTGGGTAGTTGAAGTCACCCAATATAATGGTGTTTGGAGAGACCTTCATATTTTCCAGTGTTCTCAGAAAGGCCGAGTGGGGTTCCTGGGTTTGGGAGGGTGGTCTGTAGCAGGCTATAAACTGGAAGGCAGTTTTACCCACTGTTAGTTGCACATGGATAGTCTCTGATGCTTCGTGCTTTGCCACCAACCTGGAGGTGTGGGTATCTTTGATGAATATCGATACTCCCCCTCCTTTTGTGGTTCGGTCCAAGTTTTGGGGCCGAAAAGCATGGTATGAGGTATAACCTGGTAGTGCTGGGGTGCTCTCGGGAGCCCTGAACCAGGTTTCTGTTACTGCACAGATATCGATGTTCTCCATGCTAAGGAGAGTTTCGAGTGCGTGCATCTTGAGGTTTAGAGTTCTGGCGTTGAGTAGCATTACTCTTAGTTTCTTATCCCTTGTGATACCTATGGAGGTGGGTTTGTCTTTTGAGCCTTGCCTAAAAAAGGCACTATGGGGGTAGCAAGAGCCTTTTCCAATATCCGAAAGCCCAAGGGTGACAGGTGCAAGCCGTCCCTAGCGAAGCATCGTGGCTTGTCGAGCAAATAATCCCAAGCTGACAGGCATTGGATCCCCTTTGAAGGACACCAGTACTTAAGCCAATTGTTGAAATTGATCATCTTGTCTTCATATTGTGGCATCATTCTTGGTGAGGGTAAAATGCTACTCAAGGTCAGGGTCATACCGGCCTGGGCTACATGCTCAGAGAGCTCCTTTATGTCTCTTTTCATGTAGTCCAGGGAGGTACGTCTCAGGTCATTCACACCAGCATGGACAATGACTGAGTCATATTTGTACTTGCCTTGGAGTGACCTGAGTGCTTGTGGTATGTGGCGGATCCTAGAGCCCGACAGGCTGCTCACCATGACCCTCTCCTTGTTCAGCCTGGTGAGTGGGACGTCAGTGTGCCTGACGATAGAGTCACCTATTACAAGTGTATCAGGTGCGTTGTTTAGTCTTAAGGGCTGTGACTGTTCGGCACACTGGCTTTGTGAGATATGTGTTGCACGTGTTTTGTTTTGTGGTAGCAGTTGCTTGGGTGTCTGCTTTGGAGGTCTCTGCTGCTTAGGCAGATCTTTATTTAGAGCCTCCGAGTATGTTTTTGTGTGATTATGTGTTTGGTTTGCTGTCGTGGTAGGTCTATGTGAGACTGGAATTGTAGTGAGTGTGGTTTCCTTCTCCTCCTGACTGAGGGGTAATAAACTTTTTTTAGATCACTTAGTAGGCTGCAGTTTTCTTTTGAAAAGTTTTTTTAGTTCTTTTGCTCCTGTGATAGCAACAGGTTCAGTAGTTACTTCGAACAAAACTGATTTATGGTCCAAACTTATCAGGGAGGGCATCACACAGGGGAGAGTACAATGACATCCCCCATGTTGGTGAGCACTATGTCTAGGACATTTGAGCCCCTTGCGGGGGTGTAGACTATCTGTTCTTGAGCATTTGTATTGACAATGTCCAGGAACCTCTAGGCAAGCATATTTGTGATCATATATGTGACCCAGTTGATGGAAGGATAGTTAAAATCTCCCATGACTAAGGTGTTGGACTGTATGGAAAGTGGCTAGAGTAAGTCCAGGTAATCGGTGTGGGACTGGTCTGGCTCATGGTGGGAGATCTATAGCTAGCAATGATGTGGTAGGGTATTCTGCCTATAGTTAATTGGACATGGAGTCGTTCAATAGACCCATGACTAGTCTTAAGGTGTCCTTGGCTTCAGTAATGATGGATACACCCCCACCTTTGGGTTCTTTCATGCTCATTTTGAAGTATGAACATGTTGAAGGCATTGTAGCCTTGCTCGGCTGAGCTGCTCTCCATGGTCTTGAACCATTTCTCAGTAACTGCACAGACATCATCTTTCAAGGTGAGGAGTGTTTCCTGGGAGTGCAGTTTCATGCTTAGATTCCTAGCATTAAGCAGCAGAATCTTGAGTTTATCTTGAATGGATTTTGTTACATCGGAATTTTTTTGTTTTGACATTGCCTAAAAAAGCACTATGGGGGAGGCATGCGCCTTTGCCAGTATCTGAAAGCCTACAGGAGACAGGTGCAGACCATCTCTGGCAAAACAGCGTGGCCTGTTGACCATGTCTTCCCAGGCTGACTGATACTGGATCCCCCTGGACTGACACCAGAAGATAAGTAATTGTTGAAGCTGATCATTTTTTGTTTATATCGTGGCATCATCCTAGGGTAAGGTAGAATGCTGCTTAGGGCTAGGGTCATACCTGCCTGGGACACATAATCTGAGAGTTAAGTCATGTCTCTTCATATGATCCAGAGAGGTACATCTCACGTCATTCACCCCAACATGGTCTATGACATTGTCATAATAATACTTGTGCAGTGACTTAGTACATGTGTTTTTTGATGGATCCTGGCACCTGACAGGCAGCTGACCATAACATACTCTTTGTTCAGCCTGGTGAGGAGGACATCTGTGTATCTCACTATGGATTCGCCTATGACCAAGACATTCAGTTTTGAGGTGCTTGCCTTAGGGGCTTATTTGCTCAGACGTGTTGTATATGTGTTATTATGTGTAGTGGTTTCTATTTGTATAGCAGTGTGCGCAAGTAGTTTACATATGGAAGGTCTGTGAGTTTTTGGTAGGCTTCTAGTGACCACCTCCATGTATGTGGATTTATGTGTTGCGACCTTATTTTGTCTGAGAGGTGAAGTGTGTGTGCTGTCAATCTGTTTGATGTCAGGTTTGTTGTTACGTGAGATAATTGATTCCAATTTCATTGTGTAATTACATCTCTCACATTGGGTATTTGTTTGCTTTAGAAGTAAGTGGCAGTCAGTATACATGAGACAATTACTATATTTCCTCAGGATGCCCCTGTCAATCAAGCTGGCTGGTGAAATGATGGGAAACTGCCCATCAATTATATCAGGTTTTTATCCTATGTACTATTAGGGAAGAGAGTGGACTAGTTTGACCAGTTTTGTGCCAGGATTAAAAAAGGTCCTTGTTCTATTGAAAGCTATGGATGTTAAGTGTGGCAAAACTGATCAGTGTGCAAATGAGGTGCCCATGGTGTAGTAGGGAAGCATGGGAGGGTTCCACTGAGGGGTGTATAGGGGGAAAATGAGTTTCAAAGTGTTTGCATCTATATAGGGCACCTCTAACCCCTGTTTCACAGTGTGCTGCAACAGGAAAATGTGAGCTTAAATACAGGTGAAATAAAAACACTTTTAAGTTAATCTACTTATAGGAAAGCACACAATGAACCTTCATCCAGCAATCCCCAGCTCAGACAAGGCTGAATCCACACTCTTCTGCCAGAAGGGTGCAGGGAAGCCCTACTTAATGTAAGATGACTCATTTACTGTTCATGTGTATCTATAATAGGCTATATTAAGCAGGTCTGAATATAATATATGCTATCTAGGTATCAGAACAGTACAAATCAACTGCAGAAAATGAAGCAGTCAAAAACAGTAAAACAATAGAAAGAAACAGAAGTGCTACAGCAATTTGATAAAATACAGTTCAAAAAGTATAGAAGGATCACAAAATATACTTATTTTATTTTATTTTGTTATTGGATGTCTTAAATTAAAGAAGAAACATTCCAGAACTTTGACAAAGTACTACAAACATAGAACAGCAACAGTTAATTGAGTGCAAACCCACACAAATGTACAGCTTAAATACAGGCAAAATTAAACACTTTAAAGCTAATCTACCAACAGGAAAGCACACAATGAACTTTTCTCCAGCAAGCCACAAGGGTGCAGGAGAGGCCTTCTTAATGCAAGATGGCTGGTTTAGTGCTCAAGTGTATCAATAGCAGGCTACGTTCAGCAGGTCTGAATCCAGTCTATGCTATCTAGGTATCAGAACACTACAAATCAAGTGCAGAGAAGTGCAAAAATTACTTAGAGCCCTTTTGTGTGTTTCCCAACTCAGGCAGACCAGGTAAACACCTACTGCCACTAGATAAATACTCTCAGTCCTCCTAATGTAAAAACACAGTAAAGGACTGTTCCAGAATGAAATGCTACCACAAACAAACTTAAAGATATGGATACAGCAGTATACTTTTAACAGTGTATAAAAGTGTGATTATTCAACAAATGTACTTTGCTTTGAATAAATGAGCTAAGAGCCACTCAATTGTACATTATGTATAAAGGCACTAAAAAACAAGATAAACTGATTAATAAACCCCCAAACAATAACACTACATTCAGAAATCTCAAATGTTTCCCAGCCTAGAAACAAGTTACTTTCCAGTGAATTAGAAGGAAAACCCAAATCTTTAGCAGTTTCTTAAGCTATCAGTTGTTATTTTTGCACTTTATAGCAAAAAAAAAAGTACCTTCTACTGCTGCTTTAAGACGTTAATTGCACTGTATTGCATTGTATCTGCTAGTTGTAGGGCTCTTGTAGGTAACCTGTATGCTCTTGGGCTTCAAACCAGTTATTCTACATTAAGAAGGTGTTTTTTCTGCACCCTTATGGCAGAAGTGTGCTGATCTAACTTGTCTGAGTTAGGGACTGCTAGTGAAAGGCTTAATGTATGATTCTTTTATTGGTATTAAGCGTAAAACTTGCTTCTCTTTGCTCGTATTCAAGCTTTGCATTTCAGTGGCACTGTTCCTGATGTAGCATCAGTTAGCAGTGCCCGGTATAGATGCAAAAGCCTAGAAGCTCAGTTTTTCCATAAACAGCTGCCAGTGAAATCCTTCCAAGCTTCTCTGCTGTTCTAGGAGCAACTCAGTTGCACACTTGGCAGCGTTGCCTTATCGATCAACCTTAGTCTACACAAAGTATAGTTCTCTTTTGTACTCTTGGCACTACCGGCACAGTCCTGTCAAATTAACCCATTCTGTTCCCTAATAAAACTTTCAGTAGGAGCCTACTATTATGGACAGGCAGTTTTTCATCATCTCTCTGGCCCACCTGACAGACAAGGTGATCATGAGGCAATATAGCAATTGTCTCATGTATACTGGCAACCACTTATTCCTGAAACAAACAAATTCTTTATGTGAGAGATGTAGTTACACTATGAAATTGGATGCAATACTGTCACATAAGGACAAATTGAATACCAAACAAGTTGTCAGCACACATACTTCCCAAGCTAAATAAGGACATGACACATAAATCCACGTATGTGAAGGTACTTACTTGTAACTTATCAAAAGATCAGATGCCTCCCTAACGGAAACCACTTACACACATAACAACACAAAAAAAACAACCACAGCACAAAATAACACACACCAGTGTCTCAACAAATAAACCCATAAGGTGTAACACAACAAAACCTAATGTATTGGTCATAGGTGACTCCATAGTGAGACACACGGTTGCTCCCCTCACCAGGCTATATAAGAAATGTGTTACAGTTAGCTGCCTGTCAGGTGCCAGGATCTGTCAAGTCATTCAATCACAATAGTCACTAAAGCACAAGTACTGGTATGACTCTGTTATAGTCCATCTTGGGGAGACTGACTTGAGATTTACCTTACTGGGCTAAATGAAGAGAAATGACTGAGCTTTCAGATTATGTGTCACATGCAGGTATAAGCCTAGCTTTAAGTAGAATTCTATATTCTCCAAGGATGATGCCACAATACAAACAAAAATGATTGACTTTAACAACTGGCTTAGCTTCTGGTGTTAACACAAGGAAATCCAATATCTGTCAGCCTGGGAAGACATGGTCAACAGGCCACTCTGCTTCACCGGAGATGGTCTGTACCTATCTCCTCTAGGCTCACAGATACTGACAAAGGCATTAGCCACCCCTACTGTGTCTTTTTAGGCAGTGTCAAAATAACCAACCTCCCAACTTAACAAAATCCTCTGTAGATAAACTCATGGTACTGGTACTTAAGGCTAGGAGTCTAAACAAGAAACTGCACTCCCTGGAAGCACTCCTCACTTTGGAAGATGCTGAAATCTGTGCAGTCACCAAAACATGGTTCAAAGGTGTAGAAAGCATCTCGGATATGTAGGGCTACAATGCTGTTCATACTTTCATGCCACAAAGTAAACACGAAAGAACCAAAGAGGAGGGGTATCCATCTTCATTAAGGATACGTACAACTCAAGACTGGTCAAACAGTATGACTCTCTTGAGCTAATCCATGTCCAATTAATTATAGGCAAAGCTCCCTTACACATCATAGCTAGCTATAGGTTCTCCACCATGAAACAGGAAAAGCATACCCCATACCTAGACTTACTGGAGTCACTTGCCAGACAGTCCAACACCTTACCCATGAGTGATTTGAATTATCCTACCATCGACTGGAATGCATACATGACCACAAACATGCTGGTTCAGAGGTTCTTGGACTTTGTCAGTGAAAATGCTCTGTAACAGCTAGTCAGCACAACCACAAGAGGCTCAATTGTCCCAGATATAGTACTCACTAACATGGGAAAGTTTTGTACACCCCCTGTGTGATGTCCTCCCAGGTAAGATCAGACTATAGAGGAGTCTTTTTCTGTGCAATTATAAGACCAGATACCCCATCAAGCTTAAAAGCATTTAAGAATATTTCAAAGGCAAACTACTTCCTACTAAGTGATGGTATAAGATGGTATAAGATTTTAAAGCCTCCTTGAATGCAGATAACATTGACTGCTATGCAGAGGTGTACACCAGTGCCCTGTATAACCACATAAGCAGCTGTAATCGGCTGTACCTGACTGGACTAAAACCAGGTCTTGCCAAAAAAAAAAACACCCTAGTGTAACCCGTGTATAAACTGACTACACAGCAACAGAAAGAAACTAATATCTAAGAACAAGAGGGAACTGGCTCAGCAGTGGGAAAAATCCTTCTCTAGCTTAAACAAACAAATTAGAGATTTTTGTCAAGTCCTCCAAAGTTAATTATGAAGCAAAAATAGCCTCCCTAGCTAAGGATAATCACAAGGCATTCTTTAATTATATCTGAAATAAAAAAAGGAATACCCAGCTATGCACTGAAATGCTTGTGAAATGCATCACCCATACTCAACCGGAGGAAATATCCAACCTTCTAGCTGACATATTTGGAGCCAACTTCTCCCCCTGTCACCCCTAGTCATCTCCCAAAGTGTACCTGCCATCATTTCTCAGCCTATTATCTCAAGACAGCAGATAATCTTGCACTCTCCAAGGTCAAAAACATGACATCAGTGGGACAAGACATCTCCGTGTGCCTTTTAAACAACTTAAAACATGAACTAGCAGACCCACTTGGATCCCTGTTTAACCACAGCCTTCAAACTGGCTATGTTCCAGTAGAATAGTGGAAAGCAACAGTAATCCCTCTGCACAAAGGTGGACCATCATCCCACCCTGGAAATTATAGTCCCATAACCTTGCCTACTCTCATCTAGAATGCCATGGAAAGAATTATTATGGACCTTAACAAGGACATAGGTAATCTCCAAACTCTAGATCCAACCCAGTTCAGATTTGTTAAAGGTAGATCATGCCTGTTAAACATGGTTGACTTCTTTGAGAAAGTCACCTAGGCCCTGGATTAGGGAAATACAGTTCATACTGCCTATCTTGACCTAACCAAGGCATTTGACACTGCATCCCCCTCAGGTATTACAGAGACACTCTCCCAGTTGGGAATAAACAATAGGTAGCCAACTGGCTCACTGATAGGACACATTATGTCAAAGTTGGTGATTTCACCTCTAGCAAAAGACCAGTCATCAGTAGTATACCACAGGGTCCTGTGCTGCCCCCCTTTCTGTTTGGAATTTGTTTCTCAGAAGTCCAAGCAAACTTGAATGACCTGTGAATGACCAAGTTTGCTAACACTGCAAATTGGCAGCAATCGCTGCATCCTCCAATGATGTTAATATACTGCATATAGGGTTAATGCAGACAGATGATTGATGCCAAAGCCACAGATTAAAGCTAAATTCAAAAAATGCATTATTAATCCCTTTTGAAAAGCTGGCATCGTTGCCAATTACATCATAGACAGCACCCCTCTAAGTGTAGACCCAATAGTACATGATCTGGGTACTCAGGTTCATAGCAACCTAAACTTTGACCATCATGTATCCACAGTAGTAAGGAAATCCTTCTGTGAGGCACATCTTATAAGTAAAAGCATTACATATAGATCTAAGGATGTTATAATTCCATTATACTCAGGCCTCATCAGACCAATGACAATGCTCCCTTTTTCATGCACCTCGCCAGACACCAGCAACAACTGGAGAGACTAGAGAAGTTTCTCACTTTGAAATTACAGGGTACACAAAACAAGTATTACACAGAAAAACTGAAAGTCCTGTCAGAAAAAGTAAACAACAAAACCTGTCTCCCTCCATTGCTCCTGAAGCCTGTGCATCTGTTCGATTTCTGGTCCTGTCTTCATTGCGTGAAAAAAGAAAAGAGCAGCTATGAATGTTGTATTCCTCAAATAACAGTGATATACATTTTTTTAGAATAGTTTCTGCAAAATATACTTCTGAAAAACATTAAATACTCATTATACACATTTTTCAAGTTTACATACCAGTTTGTACATCTTTGAACACAGACTCGAGAACATGAGATTCAAACCTGCAACTGTAGTGTACATCAAAAGTCTAATATTGCCACCTACCTGCTTAACTGATCCATCATGACTGAAGGCACATGTTATGAATGTAAGGAAAAGACTTGGTATTATGAGATCACCTTAATGGGGGATGTTCTACCAATAATGATCCTGGCTTAGGATTTCAAAGAATGAGCATGTACTGAGCACATAGGTAAATATTCACCAAAAAAATGTAATTTGTACCTGCACTATGATCAGAAAAATTAACAGTAATGGAAAACATATACTTGTCAGAGAGTAGCTCAGTGTCATGTATCATAAAGCTTCTGTTATCAGAACCATACCAGCTGCAGGAAATGAGGGACACAATAGGCTATGTGTGAAGACTAAGAAACTCCTTGGCAAAGTACACATCACAAAGCAAATACATGCATCCTCCCTGTTCTGCATTTCAATCTGCCAGTCTCACTCCCTCAAAAGATAAGGTTGATATTTTTCTTGTACTGAATGTAATAATTAATGTTCAAACAGAACTTGATGACACTTTTAAAAATAATACCATTTTGCAAAAAAATAAAAGTATTTTTCAGCCTTATAACACTCTGTAGCAAGCTTTACTAATCCTACAGTTAAAGAGCTGCTGGTAACAGAGTGCTATGGATTATGGGCATACTAGTTGGAATTTAATGAATAAGCAAGCTATTCTTAACCATGCACAAAATAAACATTAATATCAATAAGTGCAATATGTTTCTCTACATAACTGCTATGGGTAAAGTAAACCAAGAGAACTATTTAATGATATGTTTCCCCTATGTGGAATGCAATCCACAGCATACTAAAATGTAATAATGCTGGCTGGACTCTTTAAAGGCCAAGCTAACAGGCAGCACCTATTTTTTCTTAACAAACAGGGACTACTTGTGTTTATTTGAATTCCTGAGGAGAACATATGAATACAGAAACTTCCAATACTTATTGCCCATTATACTCTAAGCAAATTACAGCTGTTAACACATAACTGAAAAAAGATGTGTAAGCAGTGGGACAGGCATTCCTTTAGACTTAAAAGAGGAACTGCAGTAAGAGTGTTGCCTTTATTATAAGAAATGAATTAAAGAAGTTAAGTCGAAGTTTTTATTCAAACATATACTGCTATACTAGGTAATAATATTGTATTATAATGAATGACTATGAATGCAGAGTTGTCAGTGGCCTAGGTGCTCAAGGTCTGAGTGATGCACGAGGACAGTGGATGTGCAAAATGATGGCATTATAAGTTAGACATCTACAAAGTTCATAATTATGTATATTATGGCACAGAAATCTAACCATGTCTACTTAAATATCCTGATGAGCTAGTTGTCATAACACCAACATAGCAGTTATAAAAAACACCTATCTGGTATATAGGAAACAGAGTTGTTGTTGTTGTGTCTTTTGGCTTTTCCCAGTTAGTGGTCACCACAGCGGAACTCCGGTCCGCTAATGATTGGCAGTAGATTTTTACATGCCGAGTTGCCAGTTCTGACGCACAACCTTCAACGAAGCTATGCCCATTCACACATGTCTCCACACAGAAGATGCTCTAGCTGAGGGTCGAACAGGACAACGTCTTACTGGGAGGCAACAATGCTACTGCAGCACCAGCACTGCAGCATATCTCTAAATTCTATAGAAATGCTCAGGTATATGTGGAGTATTCACACTTATTATAGGAATTCATGAGCTGTCTCCACACCTCAAAACTCCTCTGTGTCACTCTAATGCAGACTATCCTAGCAGTGGTGAACCATCAATCAAGTCCTGTAGATCTCCATAATTCTTCTGTGCTCCCTCACAATCTGGTTCCAGATGTTGATCATCACAAAGTTCCATGGCATAGCTCTCATCTGATGCTGCAGTCCATTGTAGATGGTCAGCATCTGGATGATCTCCTCCTCAATCCAGTTTGGTGCACCAACATGTCTCAGCCATCTCAATATTCCAATGGAAAATGTATGATAAATGCAAAATTTGAAAAATGCTCACTGAAGTCCCATTTAGTTTGCAGATAGCAATAGTCTGATTTGTAATTGTATCAAAATAAATATATAAAAGTGGTGTTTATGTCATGATATCAGATCACTGGATGATAATGGGCACATATCACATATGGTACTGTTTATCGATACCTATTGGGTGCTTGCACAGTGCACCTGGGTGTTAAACTGCATGTAGCAGTTTACACGGACATGTGCAGATGGAATTCCAAAACCTAGAATTTTAATGTATTTCATTAATTATGTACAGCATAAATGTTACTTAAACATGGGTGCACAGTTAGTGCTCTTACTTCAGCAATTGTGAATCAGAAGTATATTGATACCTGCTAGCCCTTCTGTTTTGGGAAATATTACATTTGTTAAAGTTACTCAGTCTCAAAGATACCAGTTTAAGTTTATTTTATGGAAATGTGTGCTTTAACAGAAATTGTTGTAAGTTAGTAGACTGCTGCTTGAGTGACCTTTATGCATGCAGGTATTGTCATTTTCATTACTTGATTTCGTACCTATATGCAGTTGTATAGACAGATTTACATTAGTAAAGAAAGACAGATTTACATATCATCCTTATTTCTTAATGGTAATTCTGTACACTCTGTGGTGTAAGTATGGAAACCCATGGATTCCAACACCATCCATATGTGCTATGTTCTTTTGCAGTAATGGATATTTCTTTATTGATGGTTCTTAACAAAAGTCTTAATACTGTGTTCTTTTGCTCTTATGAATATTTTTTCATTGATGGTTCTTAGCAAAAGTCTGATAACTACTGTCTCAATATATAAAGCATCCTTACTGGCTGTGGCCTGCCTATGGATCTTGATCTTTACCATTGCTTTCTGTAAGTTGCTCCATTGCAACTTCACAAAAGTCTTAATACTATGTTCTTTTGCTGTTACAAATATTTCTTCTTTGATGTCTTGTGACTACTATCTCAATATACAAAGGATTTGTACTATCTGGGTCTTGCCTATGGATCCTGAGGATTTCAGATGCTTTCCTTAATTTGTTTGATTGTTAGTTTGTGCAGTAATTTAAAGTAAAATGCATGCAGACTCATGCGGTACGCATCTTTGGACTTCCATTTACCAGAAATGCAATGAAAGGGGTTTTAATCACACACACATAGCCTCTAAAGATCTTACAAGTTATGTTGATTTTGCAATTGTTATGAATTCAGGCATTGTTGTTACTTTTTATATGTCATATTAGTATTTGTCCAAACAGTGTTTTATAGACTTTTGCATTTCACAGGGATGCATACTGCTTATGGTGACATACACTGTCAACATAATCATCTACATAACTGGGCTGTTAATCTCTGACCAATACTGGCTGATAACAGAAATATGATCATGTGCATATCAAGGTCTTTTAGATAGCCAACCATCCTAGAGTTGACAATTTCTCCTCACATAAAGATTACACCAAACTAGGTGCTCTCTGACAACATGGACAGAGACTCCATGGCTGTACAGAGAATACAGTTTGAAGAAATGAAGTGTAGACCAACCTCATCAACATGATTAATGCATTTGGAGGTCACAACAAATCTCATGAGGCCTGTCAATGACCCTGCTAAGACATGACAATTTGTGTAGTCAGCAGGTTAAGACGATATGAGAGACCGAGGGATGTCATCGCTGGTGGAACATTATTGATGCCCCTGATGACATCACAGTATTTTTTGCCTCCCTGCATACAGCAAGAGGGGAGCAGCACATTCCCAGAGTGCGATAGAATCTGGACTCCCAGGCTGAACATATATGTCTTTCTTTCCATGACATGGCAGAGTATCTAGAAAATCACTGCATATTGCTGTTGTGTGTATATTCATGTATTGTAATTTTTGATTTACAGCAGCAGATTTGAGCCATGCACACAAACCCATGCAGGGAGATGATGATAAATGTAAAGTTAATGACATGTATTCATACAGCTGCAGTACAGACAGAACACTGCAACCAACATGTGCAATGCTGTCTACATTAATATTCACAGGTCCATCTACTTCTGGACAACACCAGGAAATGTCAGGTGATTGTCTCCATACTGTGCTACTGTGATCACTACTTGTTATTGACTCAGCCTCATGTCATGGCACTGCTATTTAGCGTCATACTGTTATTCCCCTAACATTGTACAATGCAGGTATGTCCAGCTGGGGACCAACCACAGACAGACCAATCAAGTATGTTACTGCAGCAGGTTCATATTTTGCATCAATGTGTAGCACACATGTAATACATTACATTAATGTCAATATTTTTTCAACACAGGGCCATTTGGCCAACAGGCAACATCCACCACATAAGTATCTGCAGCCCTTGTTGTTGTGCTGTATATATCATGCTGTCAGTATTCTTTTGGCTAACTACACGACTATATTGTCTTTCGCTTTACATTCTCATTACAGGATCTGCAGTACAACACAAAAACTCAAGAGTGGGAGTCTGTCAGTGATATGCTATTAATAATGTTTCATACACATCATTGCTGGTATTCCCATTGTTGTCCTCCATTAGTACTGTGTTCTTCTTCCTATTCCTAGGACAGACTGCATCAACCTCATCACCTGCACAAACAAGTGTCATGTGTACGAAAAACAACCTTCTGTATGTTTTAACTGTGTTCAAATGGTTAATGGCGACATTGATTTGTTTAATAATGCTGATTTTTCTCCTAATACAGTAGACATTCATTCCCTTCAACATCACCGTCTTCCCAGGAGGAGTTCTCACATGTGCATTTCTTTGTTTTCATCACATATATCATTTATGTTGGCTATGTAACTTAATTGTATACTCTTTGTTATGTAGATTCTGTGGCCCACACATTGACAAGACCTCATGTAACGTCATTATTATATGTAACAATACAGTGAGATATATGTGTGATATGCCATTAATGATATCCAGCATGTGATCTAAGCCCTTTGTCCTAATCTGTGTCATCTGTCTCTTCTTTTGGCACATCAATTATCTATATCTACCATTAGCTCATCCAGTGATCATGATGTGGGAACTGATGTGTCTCACTATTGTAGCATGGCCCCTGGCACACAGGACATTGATGTGGTTATACAGTCCAGCCAAGATGTGACAGTGATGTTGATGCAGCTGTAGTCTCAGATGTGGAGGAAAAGTTATCTGACAATTCTGAGAATGAGGGACATTAGATGGTGAACAGGATGAGGCCATTGATCATCACACCTAAGTTGAGGCTGCTACTGATATTGACAGTTCCTCAAAACACATTGATACTAGCAGTCATAAGCAGATATAGATGTGCAGATGGTGTAAATGGCCATGTGTCAGAGGGTGTCCACTTACTCCTACAAGCAAATGAATGTTCCCAGCAATGCCATGTATCAGAGATATGTGCACTTTCCCAGGCCACAGATCATGTTGCATACCAGCTGCATGTGCTCTAAAAAGTACAGGAGCAATTAAACAATAAAGTGATGGTGTCATCTGCTGCTCAAAATGATAGTATGCTAGCTGTGGCACTGTCAGTAGAAATGCTGGCCTCTACAGTACTACGACAGCACCATAGTACTGTTAGGGTTCTATATGTCCTGACAGTGCTTAGCCAATTGCATCATGGGAAAGGCAGACCACCACTCAGCAGAACCAACACTGCACATCAAGCATCATTGTCTATGCTCCAACATCCGTACAGGTTCACTGCTGGTCCATCTGTTGTGGTCCCACCAGTCACAACCATACAGTCAAGCTGCAGTCATGCTCCTTCACCTCAACATGGTGTTATCACCTCATCCGTCTCCTCTGTGGAGCAACCTGGGCCAAGTGCTTCTGAACATTGTTGGGGAAGTGCAGACTGCAGTATGAACCATCAACATGGTCATCCCAGACAGGGGTAGAGTGAGTCCAACAGTTTAATTAACATAGCTGACTCCATGTATTACATTGCTTTATCCATAATTTACTGTGATATATTTGGCTTGCGATATTAAAAGTTCTGCATTATGTCCTGTGCTGCTTCTCTTTTTTCATATAGTATACAGACAGGGATGTGTTGCTTTGACTTGTGTCCATTATTATTTGCCATACACTGATACAACAATCTGAGGCTGTATGCATATCTATGTCAGTTGTATCCTGAGTTGCTGATTCCTGTTTTGACAGATTTGTATATGTTCATAATGCTATATGTTATGATTATGGTGTTATGTCTGATGCTCAGTGTGTACATCTAGTGGGTATTTGCCACTAGATTCAATCTGTGCTGCTGTGTTGGGAAATACCTGAACATCAATCTGTGTACCCATGTACGTATGGATTGTCATGACTCAAAGTTGTGGGTCAGATGCTGCCATGTTGCCTAGGACTGCAATTGTGGTCCCACTGTCTGTCTCCCATGCCTGTGTCTTCTGCCACCTATGTCATCTTATTTATCCTCTGATATGTGTGAGATGTCATCTTCAGACATTTTGGGTTCTTGGGATAGTTCACCAACACCTGCAGTTGGAAGACCACCATGTGCTCTGATTCACATGTTGTGAAGCATGGCACACACTGTTATCATCTGTGCTGCCTTCTCAGGTGTGTATTGCAGTGCACCCCCGGATGTGTCCTGACATCTGAACCTAACATTCAGTACACTAAACACACACTCTGTGGTGTTTCTGGTTGTTGCATGAGCTCTATTGTAGGCCTCCTGTACAGGGATGGATGGCTCACGGTATACGCTGTATTTAGCCATGGCTCGAGTGGATAATAATTGCCACCATTTGTGGGAAATAAAAACACATTTGGTCAGAATGGATATTGTTGGGAAGGGTATCCTTAGCTTAATTGCCAGCTGTGTCCCTGTACATACCCAGTAGTAGTCCCTCAGGTATTTCATCTGGCTGGAATGCAGCCCTCAGACCACTTTCCCTCCATATAGAAGCATCATGGACACTTCCAGGGTGTGTTGCCATGCGATTTATTATGCTACCATCTGTTGCACACACAAACTGGCAGTTGATGGACGGCCAGCCCTTTCTGTTTATGTATCGGTCTACCTCAGGCTGCACTGGTGGCTTGATATGTATGTGTGCACAATCTAGTACATGGAGGAAGTTTACAATGCTGTAAAACTTGTGCATTACAGTTCTCTGCTCCATGGGGGTGGATGGAACATGCATGCAGTCATTCACATTGCTGCACATTGTTTCCAGGAACTTTGCCAGAATACTGCTGCCAGCTATCTGTGACATGCCAACAGCATCCCTCATGTGTTTCTTTAATGTTCAAGATGCAAGTACACCCAGGTGAGACACACTTTGGTTTCAAGGGGATTGGGATTTCCTCACAGTGTATACAGAGACATGTGTGGGAGACACATGGACACATTGCAGGCAGCCTGCACTGGTCACCTGTCTAGCCAGTACCTGTCAGTTATTTGCTGCTCTGACAACTGGTTTAGTTGCAGTCTTGTTCTGAATCTAGCTGCCTGCCCTCTAGGGTGTACAGCTACATCTTCATTTATGGCTTTTATCACTGCAGCCTGTTGCAGTTCATTATCTGCAGGTTATACTTTTATGTTGTTTTTTTTTTGTATTGTAACAGAATTCAGCAGAATCCTTAGCAGTAGCTTTTGCTCCTTGAAGTCCATAAAGCATATGCAAGGATTTCAGAAACCGAGTCAGCATGGCAACTTGTTACATTTAAGTTGCATTTGCTGTGCATGATGTGTTTTGGAATCAGACAGGCATGCATGGAATCCATAATTGTCCTACACTGGACAGTTAAGTTCTCTATGCACTTTCAAAATGTTTTCTGGAATCATGTTCACAGCAGGTACACTGAAGTCTTTCTTCAAAGTGCTGCACAGTTCGATAATACCTTCTGCAAACTTTATGGAATCCAGTCATATATTTATGCAGTTTAAACTTTTAGGTTCTCTTATCAGATAATAAATATGGCCATTAATTTTATGGAAATAAGTTGTCCATTATGAATCATATTTTTACCTCATACTGTTTGTGAACTTCATGTCTGTAATATAAGCGGATGTTTTATATAAAAAAAAAACACACAATTTGTATTATATTAAAGTATACCCGGTATTTCAATTCCCAATGATACTATCCTTATACCTATTTTTCTGTGAGTGTCTTACTGTCATCCATATAATCTGATCAAAATTTTAAATATGCATATTTCATGTTTTCAAAACAGATTTCTTTTGTGACAATAGAACTCCTGTAGAATCTTGGAGATGATAGGAAATCTTGAAAATTCTTCAATAGTGATTTAATAATTTGAATTTGGATTTTTCACCACATTTTGATACTGTCATCTGTAATATTGATACAAGATTTGAGGTTGACTCAAATACATAATTTTGATTTCAATTTAGCAGTGTTTTTATTAACCTGACCTTACAAACCCTGCATAGTTTTATAGGATACTGGGAGAATCCAATAAAAAATGTAATTGTAGTTTGCACATTAGAAAGGGTAGGAAAGTGTATTGCTTACCTGTTAGACAATCAATGTTTGAAAGCTGCAATAAAAATCAAAGAAGTAGCTTGTTTAGTCAACTTAGTAGATATGCAGGAGGGTATAATGGAAGAAATTTGTAATATATATGATACTTTTTAAAGTGCAATTCTCAATATAGTTAGTGAGTGATTAAATAACAACTATACATCAGAACATTTTAGGTTAAGACTAAATATTATTTAAAACAGTCTGGATTTTAGTTTGCAGTATACTTTTTAAAAACACAGTGTCATCTTTAAATAGTCATGTATAACGTTGCTGAAGATTATTATGCATTTTATATTGTTCTTTTTTAGAGAGTTTGGGCTAAAGGTTAAAAAATTCGGTACTTACGTATTATCGCAACCACATTTCTAGTGTGGTGTAATTCATAATGTCATCGTGGAACAAGTGCTTTTGAAATTCAAAAGGGGTGTTTAAAGTCCAAAGCAGTATTTATCACTTTGGTTTTGTGACAGGAACAGGAATAATGGGTAAATCCGTATTCCGGGGTAGAGTCTTTTAGTAACCTGCTGCTACACATACGCCTATGAATATCAATATTTACAGACTTCCATCCTCACATCATCCCACTGACTTGATAGACAGTGACACATTGTTATGAGGACAGACCATAAACATGGGTCAAAAAGCTGGACATTGTGTGCAAATCTGGACAGCTGACAGGTGTATATAGGTGCAATAGCAGTGGGAAGTAGGTACATTGCAGCAAAGCACCAGTTATGCACAACCGCCCATTTAATTTTGGAGTTTCGGAGTGTGGAAATATGATCAGTATTTGTAACAAACTCAAAACGAACATGCAGCGAAAACCTAAAATAATGGGAGGACGATAGCCTAAAAAAAATCTGGCTACATTAGAATTACTTATACACTTTGAAACTGATGCAATGACTTAAAATATCTGTGTCACCATGTGAACACCATATGAATACTTGCTATTTACATATTATTGGTTTTACAAATGTGGTTGCGATAATACATAAGTACAAAAAATTACCTTAATTCCTCTAGTAAGAAGGTTTTCTCAGTTATGTATGGCCCTATTTTTACAAGTGAAGATTAGTCATCATATACTGCTGGGGACAAAGATAAAATATTTTGGAAATCAGTACAAAGGGTGCCCATCTGAAACTATCAAAAATGTAGGCCTATTTTAACTTACAACCGGAATTCCTTCCCTTTCTCTGAAAATCCCTGATATACCAAATGGACTTTCTGTGATTTTTCTTGCTCCTGACAGGCTGTATAGCTTAACTTGTTTATACATAAGGAGTGATTTTACTTTTAATGAATTTGCAAGCTTGGCTTGATTTTTTCCAGATAAAATTGGGCACATCGAGGTTAAGAAAGCTTCATCTACTGGGCTTGGTCATTGAACTCTAGTGCTTGATCTTCAGCATGAGTCCTATAACCTGTGACCTGAATCCTGCTCTCATGAAATTTGTTATTTCCTGCTCTGAACAGTTATATTTAAAATTGTCAGCATAGCATCATGGGCTGGTATTTCCCAGCTGTTTTTTAAAAAATGCCTGATGATTTGTCTATAAAAGTATTGTTATGTGTCATACTTGTCTATCTCTAAACATTATTTCAGTCATATATATTAAGATGTGTGTTTGCATTCAGACTGAGTTTATTTTCAGTTTCATTATCTCTGAGCTCCCCTAAGTCAATTTCTAAAGAAGTAATAGCATCAAGGTTGACATTGACAGAGACCTGAATGACCAATATTGGTGAGGAATCATACATTATATTCCATCCTGTCCATATGGGTTTGGATTTTTGTTTTGTCAAGGGTAATCATGGGATCCTCCTGTAGTTAAATCTTACTAAGGGTTATAATCTACTGTCAATCCCATCCTATGGCATGCAATGCTCCAGGTTTCCATTTGGAGAATATTTTTTTTAACTCTGGGAATATATTTCCACTCAGTGATGTCATCAGATGAGACTTTTTTCTGTATCCTTCCTATGGTGAGTTTTTAGTTTCATTTATTTTGCCTTGAGGACTGCTACAGTGTCTAGACTCCCATTGGGGCTGTTTAGAAGCATTCTCATTTGGCTGAGTATTGGCTGTGCAAATTCAGCTAATAGCAAAACTTTGGACAGTCCTGCTTCAGTGTATCCCCTGAGTTCTCCAAAAATTAACAATATAATTATTTATGTGGGTAATTGTACTCTACTAAGATAGAACACAAAAGGAGACCATATATATGATTTTCGAACATATAAGGAGACCATGTTTATGATTTAGGTGTACTTTATTATACCCCATCCCAGTTCACATTTACAGTTGCCCAGTACTGTCACTATACTGAATAAGAACAGAAAATATACTGCATTACCCACTTTCAGTTTTAAATTAATACTTGCACCTTACAAATAAAAAAATTACATTTTTGCTCTTTTAACTTGAGATATGTTCATGTTCATTTTACTGAACTAAGACCGGATAAAATGTAGGGTCCAAACCAGTAAGTTAGGGGTGTTTCGCAACCATCTGTGGATGTCTCAAATCTTAGGATGAATTAAGTGTATCTCTAATTTCAAACTTACCACATGGCCTATAGATTCTTGCAATGTGTCTAATTAACTTTCACTACTCTCTAAATCTTCAGTATAACAACATAAATTTCCTGCATACACACATTCAGATTCAGATTGTGAACATGTACTTTTCTCTCTCGCCCTCAGCTTAGCATGCTACTTTCTATAAATGATACTCCTTCTGCACACAAAACTTAATGAAAGCATCCCACAGGTTGTGCTTTAGCAACCCATCCCTCACCTTCTAGTCACTCATGCTCTCCACTACTTTTCTGCAAAGAGACAAACAGCATAACTTCCACAAGGGGAGGTGTTGTTATACACACCATTCTACTGGCCTCCAAGGCTCTTAAAAGTGTGTTAGTAGAAGTTTATTTTGTATTTATTATGATAGGTGCAAGGGGCGGTAGCTGCATATTGGCATTCCTCTCCCTCTCTCTCTGTGCCAGTCATTGAAAGCCACACACAGACCTGCATGAAAAAGGTGGGAATGTTTAAAGTAAGTTTCATTCATAACTGAACATGTCTGTTCAGTTATTACACCAGAGAATACTTGGGACTTTATCACTTTACATCCAGAAGATGCAGTGTCTTTGACTCCTGGAATGATCTTACCATTACCTGGTTGTCATGAGGAAACATCTCCAAATGTATTTTTTTTTTTATAGCAATATCAAAATGTTGGTTGACTATGTCAGTTCTTGTCCTTGCATGACTTAAAAAAAGAGGAAGAACAGAACTATGGAGTGACATGCACAGGAGAGTTTAATGTAGTTGTGTACTGTTCCAGGAATAATAAACTGTAAATATTGTACTCAAAAACATTTTTGATTCAGTTTTAAATGTCTGAACATACTTTTGTACAAAAGCATTTGTAATAGGGTTTACCTGCTCAGTAATAGAATGAATTATTCTGTTTTGTTAATGAAATGTTGAAATAATTCTGTTGAAAACGGTGTAACATTATATGAAACTGTTTATGTTTTGCAACCCATAAAAAACAAATAATCCTCTGAATGTATTTGTGGCAGCTTGAAAACTATTCTCACCCATACAAAATGCTTACAACCATCTCAGATACTCATTGTTCATGATCATGACTGCAGTATTCATGAATGAGACAACAAAATCTATATGCATACCTCTCAACCATACAGATTTAGAATGTCCAGATTTTTGCCTCATATTTATGTTTTGCTTCTCATAAACTTTTGGTTTTCTGGCAAATCATTGGTAAAACATTGAAGGCTGAAGTCGAAAATAATGACAGATATTTAATTTTCAGACTTTATAACTTTCTGAAAATTCATTTAAATGCAAACCTGTTATTCTATCAACTTTCTAAGTTTGTAAGAACAATATTTAAAAAGTGTCCCTATTTGTGGACCTTTGTCCCCCCATTATTTATGACTTTGTCCAGATTTTTTGTTCTAAGAGGTCGAGAGGTATGATGCAGTCTTTACAGTCTCTGGGATTTAATAAACTCCATGTGGGCTTTGCACAAAGCCTACCCCGAGTTTGTATGTGTGCACTGCGGTGCACGGCAAGTAGCAGAGAGCATTGCATATTCATGCCATGAACCATGTTTAAAGGTAAATAAGTAAGGTTTTATCTGTTGCTAGCAGGAAACCATGTAAGCGAACACAGATAGTACTCCTGGTTAAATCAGAGCACTGACGGTCCATGATTTTGCACGGAATACCACAATAATCACCAGGGCTTCACAGATAGCTCTCAATCTCTTACTGCAAGACATCTGGACAAAGGCCAACACAATTGGGGGGGGGGGTAATGACCCAGAACTAGGGACATATTTGACACATTTGCCCTATAGAAATGTGCTAGAATAATCAGTTTTTGTTCAGATACATGCTCTGAAGGATATGAAGTCTGAAACTCTAAAGTATGTAATTATTGAGTCATATCAGTTCTACGATCACCCCAGTGATATGGCAGAAAGCCACAAATTTAATAAGGAATGCATCTGGACCTCCTGAGAAAGCATGGAGAGTTGAGAGGTATGAATGTTAAGTATATGGTCCAAACACAGTACAGGACAGTGGGTCTACAGTGCAGAGTATTGTGATATCCCATTCACGGCATTTTGTACTGAAGTTGTATAAATGACCTGTAGTGGTACATGGACTGCCATGTAAAATAAACATTCAGGGGAAGTGTGTGTATTGAATAGGGACACAGATAAATTGTAGGAATATGCACAGGGAAAGAGGACATATGAAACAAACTAATGTACAGCAGATGAGGGCATGTCAATAGAAGATGGTTGTAGCAGCAAAACCAATCACATATCAATATGGTATGGTAGGGACTGCACAGTGAAAATGTGTATTATGTGACTGTCACGCAAGATGACATAACAACAAGGAGGATGTCTGTGTGAAATAAGCATCTTTACATGAATAATGCAGAGGACATCCATCAGGGTTCTGACATACAATTGAGGTAAGATCCATATTGTAAAGCTGTCCAAGCTGATTTGCCTGAATATGTGTAATCGCAGCAGAGGTCTCCAGCAAGTGGGACACAGGTAAATGCTCATGGACAAGTGTAAAAGAACCAGCCACAATCATGGACAATATCAGAATAATACCACCAGTAATCCTATGCCTCTGACTTAACATAAGTGATTTAGCGTGATCACTGATGATTCTGCACACACACACTTGTACAACTATTGTGATATGTACACACTGTATGAGGGTAATCACCACACTGTCCTGGCAGTGTAATATCTGCTGGAGGTGTTAGAGGGGACACTGCTATACCTGTATGCGATATTATGAGGAAGACAGGCTAGTTGACTAGTGTGCATGCCATGCACACACACACACACACACACACACACACACACACACACACACACATATATATATATATATATATATATATATATATATATATATATATATATATATATATATAGGGCACAATCCACATTCTCATAAATGTTATCCATGCCATTAATGATGTCAAACACCTATGTATGTAATGTATGCATTACCAGAACAGATAGCACTGGTGTAACAACTTTATGGGAGTTCTGCACCATCAGACAGTAGTGTTTATGCCACAAAAATAATACCTAGGTATGTCAAATAAAATGTGTGACAGCTCACTGTAACAAAGGTGGTACACTTCAGTTACACATCACTGGAAGATGTGTAGAGAGGTACAGGAGAAAGTGTGAATTGTACAGTTACTGGTGTGATGAAGGCTGGGAACTATAGATGTATTATGTGATCTTATGTGGATGTCCATCACGTACTCAGTACCTGTGTTATACAGAAGGTAGTAATCAGCACTGTGACCACATGCTGGTGGATGTTCCACTTACATCGATCCCAGGACACAGGTTACATACCTATTGGTCTGATTATAGGATGTGATGTCCACATCATACTTGGGTTGTGTGTTTGTTTTCCTGACATAACAAATTGCCCCATCTTTTTGTATCTTTGCAGGTGTTTTCATGGCTGTGGTGGCAATCTTTGGTGTATGTTGAAACTGTTTGTATTGTACTGACATCACAGCTGGAGTCAATGCTTGCCCACAATCTGTAGTCCTACAGGCAGCTGTTTGGACACAGGATCTGTATGTCATCTGTGATATCCATCACATAAATAATGAGCAGAAAAGTGCCTATCAGACAGCCCCGATTCATGGACCTGATCACTGGACCTGATGTGTAGGTCACGTCACACATTTCAACATAGTGAGATGCCACATTTGTGATACACTGGTCTACCCACTTGGTGATATAACTATTTATGGCCACATCTGATGGTGCTGATTCAATACCTTAGTGTGGATTTGTGTCAAATGCCTTGGCTTGGTCAAGTTCAACAGGATGAGAGTGCTGTTATCATGCATGCCTCTGATGACCTCTTTGAGGATATCTGTCAGATGTAAGAGACATGATGTAGTAATAGCAATTCACACAGGTCTGTTGCACACAGCCAGGATATTACTAGTGTCCATTTTGAAAAGGGCCATGATGACATGTTGGTCTACCTCACAGTTGAGGAGAGGGAAGATGTGTCTATACATGCATGCATCAGGTGCTGTCCCTCCAACTCAGATGGATGCATGTTGATATGCACCCTTCTATGGGAACATGGCTCATGTGGATGGTGTGTTGAAGTATGTATTCAACTATATCAGGAAGGTTTATGTGCTGACTCATGTCACAGGCAATCCGTGATGTCACACCCCATTGATTCTGCGTGATAGGCCTGATTGAAAGTTAGACAGTGCTTACTGCCTATCTGGACCTGGCCTAGGATTTTGACACAATCCATCATGGAGGTATCATTGAGAAACTCTCACAGCTAGGGATTAACCCTTACTCACTAGATGAACAACCAATTGGCTCACCAATAGAACACATTCTGTGAAAGTTGGTGAATCAACCTGCACCAGTAGCGCTGTCATCATTGTCATACCCCAAGAATCTGCCCGCAGCCCTTTACTGTTTGGAATCTATTTCTCGACCTTTCACGCTAAAGTATATGGCCTCTGGCTTATCAGCTTTGCTGATTCTTGCATATTGGGTGCAATAGTCCACCAATGATGATAGCACAATACAGAAGGAGCTAACATAGACAAATGATCTATAAATAAATGCAGAAATTTGTCTTTATTGTGTCCTTTTGAAAAGTGGAATTCTATGCTAATTTCAACACTGACAGCAGTTCTGCTATGCTGAAATTCATGTAGACAATAATCTGAAGTTTCACCACCAACTGTCCACACTGGTATTGAAAGACTATGTTGTGCACATTATAGGTCATGCCATCATATTCAATCTTAGGATTGTATGACAACACTGCACTCAAACCTCATCAGAACACTAATAGAGTGTAATGCTCTCTTTTGCATGTACTTCACCAGATACGTGCAGGAGCTGGACAGACCACAGAGGTTTCTCATCAATAGAACGCAAGGCCTACAGACCACTACTGCCCCCACCTGCACCTTTACTATCCACTCTAATAATGGTACCCCCATATCAACTGAAACCCAAACATAACTACTAGGTATTACTATAGACAACAAGCTCAAATTTGATGCACACATCAATCTGGACATTAAAAATACTAACAAAAAGCTAGGTAGCCTCTACAAACATAAAGCATTCCTGACCCATAATGCTAGAACTACTATAGCACGCACACACCTTCTCACAACACTACTGTACGCCTCACCCATCCTGATTAACTTATCCAAAACAGAAATCAACAAAATGACAACCTGCTACAATCAGATAGCCAAATTTGCTAACAACAGCTCCTACAGAACACATCACTGCCTAAACCTAAAGCAATTGGGCTGGATGGAACTACCTAACTTACTTATTTATAATCAGCTGGTTACTGCTCACAAGATACTCCATCAACAAAATATATCACCCTCACTAACTAACATTGTCCAACAATACTCCTGTTGTAGGCAACTCCGCTCAACTGACAAATTACTGTTAACTGTTACTAGATCCAACAACCATGCCGGAGACTCCCTTTACTCTTCTTATGTGGCCAAAATCTGGAACTCCCTGCCTGCATCCTTATCCCTGATTATCTCACTACCTGCATTTAAAAAAGCTATCTACAACTACCTCAACAACAAATGGTTATGTCCCTGTTCAATTCCAGACTAATGCCAGATCCACACCATTACTATCGTAACCATTGTCCTAAACTAGAGTCCTATCTGTTACTTGCATATAAATGTACACCACATCAAAGGTTTGATAACATACACATAACAGTATTTTTCTGAAAAACTTAAAACTGTTTAATGACTATTGTTAAATGTATCTGTCTGTAGACTATACCTATTAGTATCTGTTGCTTATACCTATAAGTGTCAATAACTAGATACCCTTATGGATCTAGATGAGATATATACCCAAGTGTGTCTTTATGTACTGTAAACATTTGTCTCTTTGGAGCTTTGCTTGGTGTCCTTATGTACTGTAAAAATTTGTCTCTTTGGAGCTTTTCTCCCC
Source organism: Protopterus annectens (assembly GCF_019279795.1). NCBI lineage: Eukaryota > Metazoa > Chordata > Ceratodontiformes > Protopteridae > Protopterus > Protopterus annectens. The sequence continues at coordinate 1,201,363,096 of NC_056732.1, forward strand.
GGGTCTCCGCTGAAAATGGACATGTATCCAGCTGGACTATCCCGGTTAACAAATGAGAAATAAAAATAAATAAATGTATGTTGATAGACTGAAAGCCATGCCATTGTAATCTGTATTGTATGGGATGAGGTGACTTCTGCCTGGTCTTCAGGCCAGTCTCTGACCCTGCCCTGGTGTGGTAGTGTATATCCAAAAATCAGATATAGCTGATGACATCAGCAGAGTCTGCTGAGGAGAATATGGTAATAATGGTGCCCTACATGCTGGTGTAAAAGGCTCTTTGTAATGTTGATTACAGTGATCTAAGTACACAGACTATAGACCTCTGTATTTAAGCAAGTGCCACAGCTTCAGAGTGACATGGGGTGTCACAGACAATGCATTATAACTAATAACATCATCAGTGTCTGTTGAGAAGAATAGGGTAATAACTGTCACACATGCTGGTGTAAAAATATCTCTGTAATGTCAAGCACACACATACACACACACGTGCGCACACACACACACACACACACACACACACACACACACACACACACACACATGCACACGCACACACACACACACACACACACACACACACACACACACACACACACACACACACACACACACACACACACACAGTTGACTGCAGTGAAAATAGACCCTCTTCCTATCTAAGCACACAGACTACAGAACTCAGTACTTTATGCAAATGCCATGGCACAAGTCTGACTTTTACAAGATTGTAGGATATAGTGGATGATATCAGCAGGGCATGCTGAAGAGAAGATGTTGGGAGGCCTGCATAGGTTCATATGTTCTTAGGTTCATAGAAGGTTACTAGCCTAATGGCCCTAGGACATTTTCAAGCCTAGCCAGAAAAATACAAGTAGTTCTATTGAACATAGTTAGATGGTCATTATTACCAGAGAGCTTTTGTGATGAGCACTGACTGGCCCTGTCAAGGAAGGACATAGGGTAGAGTACAGCAGAACTATGACCTCCCTGGTCTTGGATATGATGGCCTTATTTATGAGGTTGGCAGTATAGGGTGTGTGTTTCTCCACTATGGGCACACAGTGATTGGAGTGTAGATTGCTATCAACATGTGTTTCCAAGTCGTGCAACACTGTGTTTGAGCTTAGAGGGGTGCTATTACCTAATTGCCAAAGGGGGCAGTGAGGCATTTTTGTTTTAAGGTTCAGTCTGTGAGTTTGACATCAATCATTTGTCTATGTCAGCCCCTTCTGTAATATGTTAACATCCTTGGGAAACTCTATATGACTGTGTCCATTTGACAGTCATCTGCAAACTTGGTAAGCCACAGGCCCTCTACCTTTGCCTGGCCTTCAGAGAAATGGTTTCCAAACAGTTGAGGGCATGGCATGGTAAGTGATCTAGTGGTGGAGGTTCAGTCCCCAACTTTGCCAGTGTGTGTTTTGTCAGTGAGCCAGTTTGCTATCCATCTATTAATTTATGGGTTAATTCCCAAATGGGAGATTTTCTTTTTGATACCTGAATGGGGGATAGTGCCAAAGGCCTTCTATAACTCAGCATAGGTGGTATGTCCTGTTATCCCTCATCCAGGTCTTTGTGGACAGTATCAAAGAAGCCCACTAGGTTTAATAAGCAATGTCTACACATGACAAAACCAAAATGAATCAGGTCAAGTATGTTGAAGGTCACCTATATCCCTATGGGTAAGGTCCTTGATGATTCCTTCCCTTGCTTGCAAGATAAGGCTTTTTAGGCTTATGGGTCAATAGTTCTATTTCTGCATTTTACCAGATTGATATGCATTGCATATCACAAAACATATGATATTAATTTCTGTACTGTAGGTGATATGTGTTTGAAAAAGTACTGAGACACGAGGGTTGCAATGTTTGGGGGGAGGCAACACATGGCTGTATTGTAAATATATGACATACTGTTAGATAGGACCTTCAGTTTGTTACCTTTCCACATATCATTTCATGTCATAAACAGGAAATGCACAGTAAGCAACAGTAATATTTACTTTTCCCTAGTGTAGTGAGCAGCAGGTTTGCACTACAGTTGGTAAAGTGTTTGCGCATGTGAGATACACATTTTCAAAACCTTCCATGTTTGAGTGCTGGTATGCAGTCCACAAATTTTCTGAGAGTTGTTATTGAGTCTATGAAACACACCTGCTGCTTAACTGAATTTGTGGCAGCAGGTGTAAATGCATTGACAGATGTCTTTTTGAGCCCAGATGATCTGAGTTCAAATACAGATGTATCCACTACTTCTAAAGACTTTCAAATAAACATTGATAATGCAGTGACACAAATTCTTTATAGTACGTATGTTGCTGTGTGTTGGCATAGCGCAATGGGTTAAGCAGTATTGCACGGAGGTAACTGCAGCATTGTGTTGCCTCTCACCATTGTTGGTCATAGGCATGTGATATGTACCTCCATGTAAACATAGAGCCCAAAAAGTGAAAGGATCCATGGCTTTTTCTGCTACTTATGTGTGTTGTGTGTGATTCTATTTTTTGACCAGATTAAAGGTGTTAAAATAGGGTAGATACAAAAGTGATGAAATGGGGAGAAAGCAGGGGGAAGGATAAAGGGAAAACAGTACAGGAATGTGCAGGAGGGAGGTAGGAAACACCCGTAGCTATCTATTTCTTTAACAGTGTAATCTGAAAACATGTGCAGAATATTAACTAAATTTGGACTGTCACCTCCACAGAGAAGGGTGACAACAGTACAATCATGTTGTATAGCCAATTGAACCAAACCATGTGTGTCAAATGGAGAGCTATGCATGGGATGATTTTTTTAATAGGACAGATGCCCAATTTAATTCAGTAAGAGAGAACTGCTAGGTAAAGGATGTGGGTATGTCTGGGTCGAGTAATTTGGGTGGGTGAGGAAGCAAATGCAACCCTACAAGACAAGAGACAGGGATTGTGATTGGCACAAAAGGTTGGGTGCACCATGATTGGGGTGAGGGAGAAGACTCTGCATGCTCATTCCCATCAAGCTTGCAGACAGTGAGAATCGAGTCCTCACCTATGGATTGTCATCAGAGTCACCTTACTCCACTGGTGGCTGGAGTGCTTGATGTCTCCTCCTTCTACAGACTGTGAGGGAGAACAGTTTCCCCATCCAGCATAGGCGTACACCAATGGTGCAGCACACAACCCTACACACCATCCTTGGCAACACGCTGTGGGGGATGAAATCACCACCTCCACCACTGCTCCCGTTGGGTATCACTGCACCAGTTTCCAGGGCAGTACTACCTGAGGGGACATGTAGTGTGGGGGCAGCAGAGACGGTGCTGCCAGATTGGCTCACAGACATGCTGGGCATCAGTGCTGGAGCCAGTGGAGCAGGGAAATGCTGATCCACTGGGGCTGGCCTACATCACTGTGCTATGTAGCATTTAGTGATGAGGTACACATGGATGACATGGAGACATTTTGATGACACACAATAGAAAATAGAAAAGAGAGATAAGGATGGAGAGAGAAAAAAAAGATAAAATTAGTACCATCGTGTGTGACATACAATGCATCAATACAATTATACAGCTCTTTATCTGAAATATTACAGTTAAATATACATCCTAACAGATACACACTACACTAGAGATTGCTGAAAGTAATCCTTGAAATGTACATATATTGCACATATGCGTGTTCCAGTTATACAGATTACACTTTACAGCAGGCCATTATGCCACTGGTATAGAGTTTCTAATTTAATGGAAATATAATTGAAGAAATAACAGTATTGCATAGTTGTGAAGTGCGGTATTTGAACCCACAACTTTGGACTACAGTCTAATTTTGGACTCTTTCAATTGGTTTGTGCTATAGATTATTGCATGCATACTTGCTTTTACAGTTGGGCTACGCATGATCAATGTGATACAACTCTACAAAAAGTCCCAAAAAGCTATCTTTAAGTTTTAATGCTACAATAACACTTCTCTTCTGCTAAATACATACCTCTTGCTTCACTCAATCTCTCCAGTTCAGCAACATGAGCTTGCTGATTGAGCTCACATTCAGTGGCAGCTGAGGAAAGAACAGAAAAGAGCAGAAGAGCATTATGCATACCAGGCTTGTCAATATTTAGATTTCTAAGACTTACAAGTACTCTCTTAATTTCTCACTAATCTAGCTGTGGGATGTCCGCAGTCTCAAAGTCCTCCAGCCAATGGTTGAGAGTATCCCTTTTTCTTGTGTGTAGGTCATTAAAATGATGCCTACATTGCTCCCCAGTGCATGGGATACCAGTGGCACTGAATACAACATGGGCCAAACAATTCCATGCCTCAAACCTGTACTGGGAGCCAGAATATCCCCCTGCAGAAGCCTTTGACTGTGGTGCATTAGCAGGAGTCCAGTAAATATCCTGGACTTCTGGACAATCCACCCCTGTACCCTAAACCTGGCACCTTCCCCTCTAACATCCAAAAAGCACTGCAGATGCAGAAATGCCAATAAAAACTTTTAATTTTACAAAGCTTTTGGGATTTCTCCCTCCATCAGTGTTAAAAAAAATTCAAAAAAACATCAGTTACTTGAATTTCATCAAAAATCACAGTCTGCAATCAGAACACAGAGGTAATTAAGTTTAGTAAAAGATTTAAAATGCATTTAAAATTCAGTATTAGAAGACTACATCACCTGATATTTCCAGTTTCCCATTCAATTACTAACTAACCCCAACCCAAGCTTCTAATATCAAACAGGATCAAGTTTATTCAAGGTAGTACAACTATCTAACCAGATAATGACAATTAGTGTATAAGTTATTTCAACTTATTTTGTTTCTGCTTCAAAATTGGTTTTAAACTAACAGTTGAATTATTACCAGGTTCATAGTCAGCCTGTAACCATAAAATGCATTTGTATTTAATGGTTTCTAGTTTGTTACTAAAATTGCCACCTCTAGAGTTTTTCGCCAATATATAAATTGCCATAAAGTTAAATATATGATCAGAACCATAGTTGGACACATGCTTAGCGAGGGAGTTAGTAGTAACTTTTCCCGTTATGTCCAACTGATATTCAGTAATATATTATTTTAGCTTCCTGGTACTTTTTCCAACATAAAAATTTGTACACTTTGAAGAAGTAGCCAGATAGACTATTAGTACTGCAAGTGGCAGTGCAGTTAAAGTGATAGATGTTTCCTATAACAGGATTGACAAACTCATGCCCCCGGATTCACGAATCATCCGTGTAAGACTTAATAAGTCTTACTCGGAGGCTGCAGTTGAATGGTATGACATCAGCATGCCATGAATATGCATGAAGGCATGCTGACTCAATTGTAAGCCTTACACGGACCATGTAAGAAAGCAGGGGGTGTGCTGGACTGCCGAGCAGTCTAAATGTCCACGCCCCTGCAAGTGTTTCAAAAGTAAAAAAAGCACACACACAAGAGCGAGTCCGCTCAAATGTCCCTGCACCCAGCACTACACTCCCTGATATTGTAAACCCTTATCATAGTTCTAAAACACAAAATATTAAATATATTTTTTTAAATTCCCAAAATAGCTGCCGGTATTTGCACCTGTGTGCGCGGGTGTGCCCATTGCTTAGCTGCAATTAGCAATTCACACATGGAAGAGCATAAGAAATCATGTTTATACAAATCACGCCAAATAGCAATAGCATAATGGTAGAGCGTTCACACAAAGAAGAGGCATTCACAGTTTGAGTCCCAACACTCCCCTTCATATTTATGTTTTAAATCAGTATATGAAATAATACCTGACAAATATGTTTAAACATTGCTAAAAAGCAGTGAAATGGCCAATGTATCAGTGAAGAAAATAAATATATTAAAGGGTCCTGATATACAATTGCCTGCAGTTAAGCAGCACTTCACCCAGCGCAATAGAGTTGCCCGTAGTTTAATAGCGCTTTACCCAGTGCAATAGAGGTGCCCACAGTTTACCAGCGCTTTACCCAGCGCAATAGAGTGGCCGATAGTTTAATGGTGCTTTACTTAGCGCAATGTATTTGCGCGGACGTGCGCGCCATGCCAACCAGGGCACTGTAGGGCACCAAGGAGCAACATAGAGCAAAGTTGCATAAATGCAGCCACACCCCCTAGCCTGTCTGGACAGTATGAAAATAAAATGAATGACAAGGTTCGAACCCAGAACTCTGTGCATCAGAAGACAGAACCACTAAGCCATGACAACATAGGGGAAACATCCACTGTTAACATTCATATACTTACGAATGATAGTTTAACCATTACTAAGCAGGTCTGCAGTCAGCCGAGAATTTTACAAAATGGCCAATCACAAAAAAGTGTGGGAAATGCGGCATATTTAAGCCCCACAGGCGGGAATACATGCCATAACTGATTGTAGCTCACATCTGCAGTTAGAATGTCTGGTGTCGGAGAGGGAACACGCTTCCGAGCACAACGTTGGGGCATCGAGGAGTCCAAATACATGGTTTGGCTCATTGTCTACCATCACAAGACAAGACTCCTGCAGGGCCAGTTCCAAGGGATGGAGTACAAGGCAGAGGCTTGGAACCAGTTAGCTCATGACCTCACCAGTGCCACAGGCATTCCTCAGACTGGTGAGCAGGTCCATCACCACCATGCAGACCTGAAGAGACGAAAGCAGGACCACCTGAACCAGTGGATACAGGACGCCCGTGGGATGCGGGATGCCCCACAACTGAGTATGTAGCCATGGAATGCAGTATGTAAGAATTGATAAGGGAGTATGTATAACGGATAGGTATGTCTCAATATCTCCTCATTTACTTTACAGCTGCAGGTGACCGTGCAATGAATCAGCAAGCCTATGCTGATAGGCTGCTAAGGCTGTGCCACCAGGCAGGTTAGTAATTATTCTGCATGTATTGTTATATAAAATATGGGAGAGAGAGCATGAAAGAAAGTGTTGTAGTCCAATAATACAGCCATAACATTGTCTGAATAAGTCCTCTGCATGTACTGTCAGATAAAAACGTCAGGGAGGCAGAAAAAGAGTGTAGTAACCCATTAAGAAAGGTAACATATGTCCTGAATAATATCTCTGCAGGCACTGTCATATAAAATAAGTGAGTGAGCCTGAAAAAAGAGTGCGCTAAATTATTAATAAAGGTATAAAATGTCTTGAACATGTCTACCATATACACTGTTAAAACAAATAAAGGAGTGAGCCTGTGGAAAAGTGTGTAATGTCATTAATAAAGGTCTAAAACCCAGAGTGTGTCTGTGTCACAAAGTCTGAAATGTTGTTGTACCCTTAGATTATACAAACAGTACTGTTTGAAAAGGTACTGGCAACCCAGATTTGTGCAGTCCCATATAAAGTGGGTGATGGACGTGCTAGTAGCTGTGAAACATATATACAGTCCACAACAGTCAGTTACTGGCTGGCATGAATAACCAAATCTGACACATGTGTAGCATGTTATATTTTCCCCAAAAATGTGAGTGTATGTCAAGAAATGCAGGTTTCTGTATAAATCGAAGTGAAAATGTCATGTGAAAACATCCCAGATATGTAGATAAAGAAATATAA
>NC_056732.1:1201375631-1201415631 GCF_019279795.1 Protopterus annectens
CAACATGTATACTGTGTTACAGCAGTATGCCAGCTATATTAACAACCGTGCACATATGTTAGGTAGGGGTATGGCATCAACGACTAGGGTGGTTTACTGGTAATACTGTAAATGTACTTTACATTCAATGCATTGGATGACATATATCTTCATGCATTAGCTTGATATATACCCCCGTGGCGAGGTTGTGCATTGTATCCCAAACAGTGTGCCGAGTACCGGTGTATACTGGTTTGTTATTTGGAGTGTGGCAGGCACTGTCAGCCAGTTGTGGGCTGAGCACTGATATGTGGTATTGAATGTGTGTATCTTCTGACAGACAAACAGATGCTATATATGGCAGTTAAGTGATATCTGTACTTAATAATGTTAAGTGTGCCACATGACTTGCTCACACATATCGTTTAATTGTCTTCCGGGGTTATGGCTCATCAACACAATCCATCATATACAGCTGCAGAGGAACAGGAAATACATAACGGCCTGGTGCAGCACTATACACTGCTGTTTTTCAGGGCCAGCCAGCACCATCATGAGCGTACTGCACTGTGGCAAGACCTTGTTCATTGGGTAAATGACATAGGCATGATAACCAGACATATGAGCAGGTACTCCATCACTGCAGTCATGTCCGGCAGTGTGTGTCTGATATCCATAGACAACAGCTTGCCACAGGTAGTGAGGCGGCCATACATCCCCCCTCACCAGAGTGGAGGAACTGCTCCTAAGCATGGTGGCTCCTGGCCTACAGCAGCAACAGCATCGCACATGTGTCATCATGGAGGCCGGAGCCACCCAGCATGATGACATGGAGCGTGCAGGTAATATGCCCTAGCTGTAGACTACTGTTACCTGTATTGTTAGAATATGCATATGTGAGATGTGTACTGTGTGTTCAGCAGTTGTGCTGCCCATTGTGTGCAATACAGATATTTGGAATAGTATCTGTACACCTGTGACTGTTGACTGTTGTTCTACTGTAGTTTAGCACACTCACAGTACCAATGCCACAGTTGTGGCCACTGACAAACTGTGTCATATTCTTGTAGGTCCCTCTGGTGTGACAGCAGGGCAGATGATACATGCTGGTGAGTGTGTTAACACTTTAATATTGGTAATGAGATGTGCATGTCGTAGGTGAGGTGTAGGCTATGTACATGTAACACACCTACGCATAATGCATGCTGTGCATGTTTGCTGTGAGACATTAAACATCTCAGTTAAGTCAGTAGCTGCCTCAATCACAAGCAATGCACAGAGCAGCAGACACATTTGTGGCAACACTGTAGTGCACATTGGATATGCATAGTTGCTACAGCTGTACACAACAGGACACGTTTATCATACGCAGTACACGAAAACATCCTACATTTGGCTTTACCACACACCCGCTGCAAGGTCACACTTCAGTATCCCACATGTCATGCACACACACATGATGTACCTCAGGGGTAGAGGCCTACCATGGGGCTGTGCAACACTCTTCAACACATAACACAGTCATGTTAGGCAATGCTCCCTATTGAGCACCTCACACACCTATGTACAAAGTGGCTGTGTAATTGTGAACGTAGCTACAGCACTGCAGTTCAGGTACAGCATGCTAGGCGGTGGTCTTGCACACATTAGTAGCTGTGATTGACCACAAGATGCATGATGATGATGGCACAGGGTACTACACCCCATCCAGTTACAGTGACCACAGTACTACTCAGGACAGTCATTGCTGTGGATCTCAATGTTGTGTGTGTGCAAACATCTGCACCTATACACAATATGCATAGCATGTTGTGTGTGTGCTTACATATACCAGTATACACAATATGCACAGCAGTCGCCATCCGAACAAAGTGTCACATATATGTCATGGAATGCTAGTGGGTGTATAGGTCACATGACACACATTGGGTATGTGTAGTGTTTAATGTTGCAGTTGTGTAGCATGCCATGCCATCTCTGGCACCGACATATTTGCATTATGTCCCATACTCACCATAACCACTGTACACTGGCCATGTCGAGCATTGGGATTCCTTCACGTCAACATGCACCACTCATCCCATGTGTGTACATAGCATGCATGTGCTACACCTGTGCCCACTATTATCTGCTATGGATACAGACACTGTACTCAGACATGGAAATCTATGTGTCACACAGATGACACATGCAGCCATGGCATGTATACCTGGAGTGATGGTGCACAGGGCATTGCAGAGCTGATGATACTTGCACAGCAATGTTGTGTCCAGGTACACATTGTGTTCCAAGGTGTAGCCAATCACTGAACAACTATACAGTTGCATCAAAGCCATGTACACTTCCATGAAATAGGGGCATCTACACTTGCACTGCATGGTCTTGTGCAACACATATTCTGCATGCTGGCACGTGTGTGGTGACTGTTTGCCTTGTGATACTGACACCCACATTCACCCACTATAGAGTATGTGTTGGATTGCTGGTGTGTGTGTGTGTGTGTATGTGCTGTAGTGAGGAGTGTATATGTGTGCATGTGTGCATGTGTGCATGCGTTCATGTGTGCATGTGTGCATGTGTGCATGTGTTCATGTGTGCATGTGTGCATGTGTGCATGTGTTCATGTGTGCATGTGTGCATGCATCATGTGCAGACTGTAAAGTGTGTTTCCTGTCTTCCTCTCACAGGTGTTGAGTTAGGGGTGGCCGAAAGCAGCAGGGAATCTGAAGCCACTGCCACAAATAGTGGTGGTGATGAGACAGGTATTGTGATGGCACAGGAAGGTTTGACAGGGTCTGTCGTTGGTCCGCCAATCGACGGTACACAGCGTTCAACCCCATCTATGCGCACACTCATACTGTCAATACATCCCTCACCACCAATGGCCATAGGCGAGGGACAGCATACAGTTGGCATTGACCATGAGAGTGTGGTACCCATGGCAATTGCATCCCCTCACAGCAGCCATAGCCGGATTCCTGCAATGGTACCACATAGGTGGAGTTCCAGGAGTTCTTGGGGGAGCACCGCTGGTCATATTGCCCCTGGCAGATGTGCCCTCACAGGTCTTACAATGTCCAGTATGTTCCGGGCTGTAATGCAGGCTCAGGCACATATGGAACGGTACACCAGACAGGCACTTAGGGCGCAGAGGGCCCATTACACTGCTATCAATGACAGCATCCGTGACCTTGCCGGTGCCATCCAGAATTACACCAAGGTCATTGATAGATGTTGGGGGGAGACAGTAGCTGCCCTCCACAATATGTCTTCCATGAGCCAGGACCATGCAGGACAGTTGTGACATCGATGCAGACACATGCCAGAAACAGCAACAGCTGGCAGTGGTCACGGATAGCCCACAGTTCACAGCCGCTCCCATAGTGGCAGTACCAGCCCTAGCCATGCTGGGGCTGGCCTGTCCATTGACCGTCCCAGTAGACCATGTGCACGTGGCTCTGGCCAGTCCCAGCAGGGACATGGGTCCAGTCGTCATACCTCTGTCTCTGATGACAGAACCCAGTCAGGGTTGGTACCTGATACTGTCCGTAGCACCCCTGCCAGGCACAGGTACTGTGTCCATGGCCAGAGAAAGTGATCTGTACAGCCTAGCAGGTACAGTCTGTGGCTGTCCCACAAACTACCGTATATGGCAGCCACACACACATCAACCAAACAACTAGGGCTCACACATACACACACACATTACATCACATTGGCCCATGCTGTACTGTTGTCCCACACACACACACACACACACACACACACACACACACACACACACACACACACACACACACAGACATGTTGTTTGTATGGGTCAATGTCAGGCTCTGGCAAACAACAACACACCTTGTGCATATGATGATACCTGTGTCGCCTCCTGTTATCTGTAACATTGATGCAGAAACAGGCTAACATGGTGCTGATGCACAGGGTGACATTATAGCAGTGTAGCAAGATTAGCAAGTTGTCAACAGGAAACTGTAATGACATCCTTGTAGGTATTTCTGAGCAGGCATTATGCATCACAGCTCTGATTGTCAATGTAGCATTGTTTACACCACTGTTAAGTCTGTGCATGTATTGTCCACCCATATGCCACTTGGCTGAAGTGTACTGTGTTGCCGGCATGTGTTAGTGAGTGGACAGTACATGTGTGATGTGTGCACTAAAGATTAGCAAGTGTACATCTGTGAACATGGTGGGTGTCCACTGTCTGCATGTACGTGCATGGTGGACACATGGGACGTGTGGCATACCACGTTGTACACATTGTTAACATCTCATAGTAACTTTCAATGGCCAGTATGCATTCTACTACAGTTATGTACTAACATGGGTCCACATGTGTGTATGACATGGGTTGACACTATGCTGTGGATGATACTATTAATATCGGTCAATGATTTGCGGTCTGATAGTATACACAACCTCAACAGCATGACTATAAGCAATCATTGGATGATGTCCTGACAAATGACACACAGTTGTAGGGAACTCAGTAACAGTTGGATCCTTCCGGTACTATACTCGAACATAGCCAGTGGTATTGACCGTCACCCATTCCTGGGACCACACCTGTTTGGCATATAGCTCCCTTAGGTACATGCAAACATACTAGGGATGTGTCCATCCACATCTGGGAATGCATGCATTGGCCTACAATGCATTCCCTGGATGGGACGCATATCCTACACAAGGGTATGATACAGACAGATACCTGTTGTCTGATACATGCTGTATAGCAATAAGCCAGTTATGGCATAGACATCCACATTTACTATACATACTATCCCGTCAGTACCACATTGATGGTAGACCTCAACATGTATGTTGGGTACCAATGTGTACATACAGCCTCATGTTATGTCATGTGTCCCTTAGTATCCACATATCCATAGGTATTGTGGAGTCCCTCTATGTATCACATAAGACATTAGAGGCCTGAATGCATATCCACAAGGCAGTTGTACACCTATACAGACTGTCCATTATTGACAGTCATTGTTGTGTATGAACATGTCTGACATATACCCCAGGCATATACCCTCACACACACTACTCTTTAGTAACTGTCATGGGTTTGTGTGGCACAGATGACCTTGGCCACAGATCACAACAGTAGATGGCCTTGCCACATACCTACATATGTGACCTATGATCTGAGAAGCAGTGGCACAACCTGTCAATGGAAACAGATGTATTCATGTGGTATGCAGGCTTCACACCTATGTACTGATTGAGGGGACATGTACACATATATATTTGCCACACTGATACCTGATGTGTGCAATGCACTTACTGTTTTAATCATAATATGTCCTACCATAGTAAAACCAAAACCCACACCACATTGACACACACAGTCAGTGTTTGCAGGATTCAAACCCCTACCTAATTATGTTATGATATTAGTGAGAGACGCATTAAAACAGAGCGTGATTTGCTTTACTGGCTGGTTTCCCTTCTCCGTCTGTATTTGTAGGATGGTGACATCATCAAACTTTCCAAAGAGGAATGTACCTCTTTTAGTGAGTTTTCCCAGTCTCCAAAAAGGGTACACCTCTCAAAGGAAACTGCACACATACACACACCCCCCCTCACACACACTGTCTGTGTTTGCAGGACACAAACCCCTACCTAACTATGTTATAATATTAGAGAGAGAGACACGCATTAACACAACACGCTATTTGCTTTACTGGCTGGTTTCCCTTCTCCTGCTGTATTTGTAGAATGGTGACATCATCAGACTTTCCAAAGAGGAATGTACCTCTTTTAGTGAGTTTTCCCAGTCTCCAAAAAGGGAGCACCTCTCAAAGGAAATGGCACACATACACACACACCCCTCCATACACACACACACACACACACACACACACACACACACACACACACACACACACACACACACACTCATTGTTTGCAGGATTCAAACCCCTACCTAACTATGTTACGACACTAGAAAGAGACGCATTAACACGGCATACTATTTGCTTTACTGGCTGGTTTCTCTTCTCCTGCTGTATTTATAGGATGGTGACATCATCAGACTAAACATGGTGATGTGTGTGCACTTTGTTTTATGCCATTCCAGGAATGTTTCATGTGGGTCAGCAGGTGTCAACAGCTTGAACAAGACCTCATAATCCTTACCTTGTGTGATCTATCTGTGGACACATTGACATTCCGTCATATGTCAACACATATTTATGCACAGCTTGTTGGTTTTGTGGATACTACATGTGTCTGGGATGTTGATAAAGGGCCATTCAAAGTCTATGTGAGACATGTGTAGATGTGTTCAGCGATGTATGTCCTGGGTGGCTGCCTTGCAAACAGTCTAGCATGTTTGGGAACCATGATCCGCACATGAACATACCAGAGTTGGTAGGGTTGTGTGCATGTCAGCTTCCAATAGCTCTGTTTATGACTGCAACCATGATGGACTCCATGCCCTTGCAGATCAGACTTCATAGGCATACTGGACTTGACTTCCCATGGTGTGTTGTGCACCAACACTTGTGGGGAGTGCCATATGTTGCTGTAACACATTCAATGGTTCCACATCCTGTGTAGTGGGTGAGGCTCAGCTGACTGTTCAGGTGCAGGATCTGTTTGTTCTGTAGTTTGTGCATGACATATATTGGGAATCAATGTATTCCACTTGCTGCCATGCTTTTGGCATTGGGGGTAGCTGCTCATCCATTCTACATGTGATATCTCCTGGAATGATTATATGGACTATTGTCAGTGGGAGGTGGGTATGTACATATGGGCCTGTCTGTCAGGATGTCGGCATTGTCAGTCAGGTACAGTTGGCCCTGACTCAGGACATATATGGGTGTACATTGCTATTTATGACATAGCTGAAGGAGGTGTTATGATTCAGACTGGACTCCTTCTCAGCTACTCTTTACAAAACACCAACGAGCATGAGCACTAATCCCTGTTATACTCTTTTACACACTTAACACCCTACTTATCCTTTGTGATCAGGCTACAGAGTATGTCATCATAATATCCTGGCATGTCCAGGGGTCGGTTTTGTGTCTACTCTCCAGTCCAGCTGGTGAATATTGTGATAGTGACACATTGTCACATCTGCCTCATGTACACAGACAACCCTCTCCTCCTCCCGACAAACTCAGATATATGTGTGAGATGCACCTATATAGACATACAGGGTGCTGAACTCTCTCGACCCATGACTGGCACAGTCTATCAGGTGGTGAAGGTAACCACACACACCACATATCAGTCTCACATATCCTCTGGTGACAGCACTCAAACCACATTATCACACAAAGACATACTTGGATGCTGTAAATGAACTCTGCCTAAGCAGCAGAGAACTCCAAAGCAGACACACACACAACTGCTACCCCACTGCAATACCCACATATCACATAGTTCACAATGTCAGTGTGCCACACAGTCACTGCCCTTTGGGCTAAACAACACACCTAATACACTTGTAATAGGCAACACTTATTGTCAGACACACTGACGTACCACTCACCAGCCCAAACAAGGGAATAGTCACTTTGGGCTGTCTGTCAGGTGCCAGGATCTGCCACATAACACATGCAGTCAGGTCACTCCAAAGCAAGTACAGGACTGACACCATCATTGTCCATGCTGGTGCGTAAAACCTCAGACGTTACTCCCTGGACCACATGACATGATACATGGAGGAACACTCTGATCATGTAGCCCAGGCCAGTATGATCCTGACCTTGTCTAGCATCTTACACCCACCAATTATGATGTCACAGTATACAGACAAACGTATCATGTTTAACAGTTGCCTAACAAATTTGTTTCATTCATAGGGGATACAGTGTCTGTCAGCCTGTGGTGATATGCTCAACATGCCACGTAGCTTCATTATGGACAGCTTGCAGCTGTCACCCTTGGACTTTCGAATGCTGGCTAAGGCTCTTGCTACCACCATGGTGCCTTTTTTGAGCAGGGCTCAAAAGACAAACCCACCTCCATAGACATTACAGGTTAGATGAAACTAATGCTGCTCAACACCAGATGTGTTACCCTCATATTGTGGCCACTCAGGACTCTCCTCAGTATGGCGGATAGCAATATCTGTGCACTAACAGATGCCTGGTTCAGGCTCACTTATGCACACCAGCACTACCAGGTTATGTTTCATACCATGCTTTCTGACAACAAGACTTGGAACAGACAACACAACTAGGGGGAGTATCCATATATATCACAGATACACACACACCGCCGGGATAGTAGCACTGCTTAAAGCATCACAGACCATACATATATAACTACCATTGTGCAAAACTACCTTTCAGTTTGTTGCCTGCTGCAGACCACCCTCCCAAACTCAGGAACCAAGCTCGGCTTTCATGGGAACTATGGAGAATATGAAGGTCACCACAAACACCATTATATTGGGTGACTTCATATACGAAAATATTGACTGGGGATACTACTCAGGTCCCAACACCCTCACCCAACAGTTGCTACAATTTGTAGACTCATATGCTATGGCCCAACCAGTCATCACAGCCACAAGGGGGAATACATACTGGACCTGATCATCACCAACATGGGGACTCTATGTTCCACACCAGCGATATACCCCTCATTGGTAAGGTCAGAACATACATGTATCTCACTGGACATACATATACCCTCCACACACCCATCCTGGGTAATCTTGGTGAACTTCTCATGAGCCAATGTCTCACTTCACCAAAGCAAGGTGGTATCCTTCAGAGACCCTGAGACAGTGGCAAATATGGCTCACACTGCTGAATCCTTTACATACACATTCTATGGACACCTAGTGCACTGCATGGATTGTGCTATCCCAAATAACAACAGGACTCACTCCTCCAATGGCAGGGGACCTGCCTGGTAGACCCCAGCCATTAATAAGCTGTACAACATCAGGAGGAAGCTACTACATGATAGAGAACAATCCCATACTGGGAAGGCATCTGTGATCTGTACTAACAGACAGCTACAATCACTCATGAACTTTTCTAAGGGTGGCTTCTACCGGACTATTGCACCAGACATGTAGGACTATCACGCGGCCTTCTTCAGTTATGTCAGGAACCTGGGTGGACACTCACTGATATGCTGTGAGTTACTGCATACTGGCTAAACTTACCCTGAACCCACTGGCATTGCCAACATCTTGGCAAACAGGTTCAGTGCAGATGTCTCCCCCATCCCCCCCTAAGGAGCAACTATCCATCCCAACAGAGTATAACCTCCCTGACATCACACAGTAACAGGTGAGTAATGCCCTCCCCAAAGTGTACATCACAGTATCAATGGGACCAGATGGTGTCCCGGCCTGCATCTTACACAAGCTTCATGACAGACGTAACCCTCACATTACATCTCTGTTCAATATCGTAGTTACTACAGGATATGTACCCAAGGAATGGCGTACAGTGACAGTGGTCCCACTCCACAGAGTTGGTGCCACAATGGACCACAGACAATATTGCCCTATAAGCCTAACTAGCCTGTTCTGCAAAGCTATGGAGCGTATTGTCATGGGACTCATACACATAGACATCGGGAACCTACAGACACTGTGTCCTACACATTTCAGCATTGTTGTGTGCAGATCTTGCCTCTTGAACCTGTTTGTATTCTTTAAACGGTTAACAGGTCCATCGACATAAGGATGGTTGTCCACACAGCCTACCTGAACCTTGCAAAACCCTTCAACACAATAACCCACTGGGCCATTATGCATAGGCTCACCAGCATCAATATGGACACATATCTCACACGATGGATTGCTACCTGGATCAGGGATAGCACCCACATGGTCAGAATTGCAGGTGCCATGTCCGACTATACACCAGTTACATGTGGCATCCCACATGGCTCGGTCCTGGGACCTCTCTTGTTCAGTATATATTTGTCTAATGTACAGGCTACCACAGGGGGAATATGGCTGAACATGTTCGCACTTGACTGCAAACTGGTTGCCATGATCAACTCTCCAGCTGCCACATGCATACTCAAACAGGGTCTCACAGAGATGGATGACTGGTGCCTGAGCCATGTCCTACAGCTAAATGCCATTAGTTGCATAGCCATCCCCTTTGGGAATAACAACATGCCCACACATTGCCACATAGGTAGTACTCCATTACATACAGTAGTAGTTGTTAGGGTTTTGGGGACATGACTTGTTTGTACTGTCGCCTTTGACATTCACGTTGCCAAAGTGGTTGGACACACCTTCTATATGGGCCACCTTATCCCATTTGGTTTCACATCTAGATCGAGTGAGGTCATTGTGCCCCTATACTCATCACAACCATGCTTGGTTACAATGCCACATTTGGGGTGTATGTTACCCGACACCTGCAGCAACTGTACTGGCCACAGAAGTTCCTCACCAAGCAGATATGGGGACTCACACGGATGCCCTGCACAGTTCAGATGCAGTAACTCCAGCTCTACTCAGTTGCTTACCACCTACTCGGATATGATGTGTGCCTGTTGTTTACAGATATACCCAACCCAGAATTACTGGACATGCTCCACCTCAGGATATCCAACTCCCTTGGAACTACACACTCCAGGGACATATACCTCAGCACAGATTTTAATAGGACATGCTGGAGGGACAGATTCTTATCCCAGAAGCTCCACTTACTCCAGATAGTAATCCCAGTTTCACATAGGCAGAGCCACCCACTGACCACCTACAGGAGACATCTTGACAATTGTATGGGTGATCGTATGTTTTCCCCTGGGATATCTTCTGCATCCCTGCTAGACAGAGGCACACTAACCTAAACGTACATGGGCTATCTTGTGCGACCTACTATTCACACACACAGTGTAGTAATCTGACAGGGTTGCAAATGCCAAACACACTCTGGCTAGGCTTGTACATGCACTATGGCAGATAGCCTAGTATCGACCTCTGAACCTATGCTAATGTTCAGGATCCACAATGTTTATTGCTGATACTGTTTGCAGGTCTTTATCGTCTTTGCTTTACCATTTTCTATGAACAACTTCAGTATCTGCAGAACATATTTGATTATGACAGGGTTCCACTATATTATAGATGTGTCTGTTGTCATACAACTGTGTGCACAGGGCGGATTGCTGGATAGTGACAGGTTCCTGGGTTAACATATGCAACTGCCAGATATGCGTGGCCCACTGCTGTACTCAGACATGGCCTAAGTGTGTGAGTATGTCCAGTTCAGGATTTCCATGTTTTGTTGCCTGACATTTGTCTCATTTATTCAAGTGTGTGAGCATGCCCAGTGTGACCTTTCAGTATGTTGCTATCTGAGGTCCACTAGATTTGTTGATGTGTGTGAACATGACCAATATTAACATTTATACTGTGTGAGTTAGAAGTCAGGTTCTGTTCTTACTGCAGGACTCACCTTTGTGTCATAACTCGACAGGGATTATGCTGTGCCTGCAGGGTTTCCATGAGATACTTTGCATAGACTTATCAACATTCCTTCATGCAGGCTGACCACTGCAATACTGTCATGGTTTAGTGGTTCAGTATTTTGACTATAGTGCACAGTCCCCTGGTTTCGAAGCCCATCACTGCTTTATATTTTCATACTGAGCAGACCAGACTGCTTAAGGGCCAGTTAAGCAAATATGAGCATGTTGGCTTTTGTTCAGCTATGCCCTACTTAGACCAGGCTTGTCTGACATTGCTCAGTATTCACCAACATTGCTGGACGTTGCCCAATATTACTCAACATTGACCACAGTTGTGCTAGTTGATGTGTGCGATTTTGTTTGCATATACTACATGGTGGTAAATGCTGTTTAGCACTGCTTTATATTGCTTAATACATGGCAATCATGTCTTAGGTGGTGCTGCAGGGCTGCCTATGTTGGATACACATACTACACTCCCTGTACATGTTTGAAAGCAAGTAGTGTCAACTTAGGCATCCCTTTTACTATATGTGAGAGTCAGAGAGAGGTATCATTTCCAGAGTTCCTACTGAGCCAGTGTATGTGCTATGCATTGCCTCTTTGAAAAGGCCAAAGCATACGGGGCACACCTCCTTCTGCATACTGGGGCAGGCTCAGGTTGTTCCTCCTCTGAGTCACGCTGTGCCTGTGATGGCCTTGGCAATGGTGGGGGGGCTGTTTGGCCCAGGCCAATGCTGGTCCTGCTGCAGCTGTTTTCGCAGGATCATATTATGTAGCATAGCACATACCATGACAATTTGGGTATATGTAGTTGGTGAGTACTGCAAGGCTCCACCAGATGTATCCAGACACCGTAGCCATGACTTGAGCAGCCCAAACACGCGCTCTATTACATTGCGTGTTTGTGTGTGTGCCTCATTATGGCGTTCCTGTACAGGTGTGTGTGCATTTCTGATGGGTGTCAGCCATGGCTCCAGTGCATAGGCAGCATCCCCCACTAGGTGATCATGTGGGATGTCCCCAATGGCAAATGTCTGGTATAGCTGCGTCAGATGCCAGATATGGGAATCATGGTAGCTTCCAGGGCAGCCTGCACACACATTCAGTATTATGCCCTGGGCATCACACACGACCTGGAAGTTGATGGAGGGGAAGCCCTTGCGGTTGAAGTAGACCCTACCCCGCTCGCTGGCTGGTGCTTTGATGCATATGTGCGTGCAGTCTATTGCACCCACTACCTCAGGGTATTCCATTATTTGCTGGAAGAGACACATATTGCTGGCCAATACCTCATGGGAATTGGGGAAATATACATGATCACCGACATGTGCTGACATGGCATCCAGGAACTGGTACAGTACCCTGGATGCTGATGCCTGTGATATCCCCATCATATCACCAGTTGGTCTCTGGAAGGTACCTGTTGCTAATATTTTTAGGCCAACACATACCTTGGTTTCCACTGGGATGGGTTCCCCTCTGTTGGTTCTGTGTGTGAGGCGTGGCCTGCACAACTCAACAATTTGCTGCAGGAAGTCTCTGTCCACTCTATAGTGCTCCACTATCTCCAGCTCATGTAGCCCCTGGTAGGTTACCCTGGGCCTGTACACTCTTCTCCGTCTCCTCACTGTGGGTTGTCCAGCAGCATTTCCATTGTCACCACCCTCAGCATGTTGCATATGTCGCCTTATAACAGCAATGGCAGCCCCTAACATTTCTTTGTCTCAGTAAAGCTTTTTCAATTTTCACTTCAATTAGTTTACTGCAGTGTCTGTTGTGAGAACATAATGGACTGTTGTTTGTAGAGTTTTAAGTGCTAGGCTGGGCTGGGCTAGTGTACTGCCTGTGTAATTGCCAGATTCTGATTGTTTTCACCTGCTAGCTCTGCTAGTACTCCCTGGTAGCTTCCTACTATTTGTTGTGCTTCCTTTTTCCTTTCTGTTTCTTCAGGGGGGAGCGCAAACACGTGCACACCAGCTAACACACGTGCACACATTCTTACACATACTAAAACTTGCTTATTCGGGTTAAAACGTGCTTACAACTCTTTAATCAGCCTTATACATGCTTACTCCGGCTTAAACGCGTGCACTCACACTTATACACTTTCCATTTCTTGCCTTTCCCTAGCCTACCTGTTGACACACCTCTTTCCATGATGTGTAAATGACAGCTGACACATGCCACTCTGCTCCAATGAGCTTCACTTCTTTCATACATACCCCCTCGTGATGTCACCTATCTTCTACTCTGTTACTACCCCTATCCTACTCCTACACTCCATTGACTGTGCTCATTTGCTATGTAAACTTGCGATTCACTATCCTAACGCTCATTTACATAGGATTGCCTACTAATGCTTGGTTACATCTCTTAGACTGAGCTTCCCCCTTAGCAACCTCTACTCGGTGGCCATGTTGTCTTCAGCCTGTCATTCCCTTGCATTGTACATTAACAATTTAAATAAGATCCACATTTGTGGGTTTTAATTTTCAGTTTTTGGGGTTTTAGAGCGCAGCCCGTTTGTGCAGCGCTGCGCTATGCTGAAACATCAGAAATTGGAGAAAAAAAAAATATTTTTTTCTTCATATTGCATCAGGAAACAATTCCAATGGCCGTATATTTGGCCATTGGCATGCTTCCTGCACTGGATGCAACCTTTATTTGGAGCTGTCACTGCTACGGGTGATAGTTTAGTGAGTGGGACTTGTGAATATAATGTTGGAGGTGATCTGATTGTATCGGGGGCTACTGATAAGAGTGGGTTGAGTAACATTAATGGAGCTAAAGCTTCTGATATCTATTTTATTACTACTTACTCCTATGATGCTGAATATATAATAAATATTGTGCGGAACAATTGGAGGTTGCTCAGACTTGATAATTTAGTATGGGATAAACTAAGCAACTCCCCTAAATGTGTTTTTAGAAAGGGAAAGTCCTTTAAACAGTTATTGGAAAAGGGAGAGTACCCTACTTGGAATGTCATTGATAGGCCAAATGGCAATTTTAAGTGTGGGAGATGCAATATGTGCCATTATGTCATGCATACAGATTCTAGGATTTCAGTGGCTGGCACACAGATTAGATTGCATGGTCATTTTGATTGCCATGCTAAAAATGTGGTTTATGTAGTGAAATGTTGTCAATGTCCAGCTTTCTATGTTGGTAAAACCAGCAGGGCCTTTAGGGACAGAATCAGTGAGCATATTTCAGACATCAAGTATATGAGAAAGACCAATGCATTGGTCAGGAACATTGAATTGCATAGTGGGCATGAATTTAAATTTTGTGTGATACAGAATGTGGTTAAAGATGGCCAAGGAAGTGTTTTGGATGCCCATCTTGACATCAGTGACTTGAAGTGGCAGTTAAGATTAGATGCCACAGTATTTCCTGAAATCGATGATCATATTAGCATTGCTCCAATTCTAAAGTTAAGGCACATCCTTGGGTGATATATGTAGTTATTGTATATTTGAATTTTTTATACATGGTTGGATTATATCTTTTTTATGCATGCATATATATATTATATATATATATATATATATATATATATATATATATATATATATATATATATATATATATTACATTTTAATATATTTTTTTTCAATACATTTTTTCAATACAATTTTTATACATATTTTTACAGTTTTTAAAGAGTGTATAGAGATTACTTTTTCTGTTTTTATATATGTTTCTTTCTTTGTGTTAAATGAGACGTTTCAAGTAGTAACATTGTATGCTCAAGTTGCATTAATGAAGAAGCATGTGACACTGTGCTTAATTAGCTTGTTATTATTTAAAGCTGTTGTTGGTTTTATCATTTCATTGTTCTGAAGAAGACTGAGAATTAAAGACGAAACCTAGGTAACATTAGTTTGGTGTGTGGTTGATAGCAGCTTGCAGTTTCCAGTGCTGGTCGGTCTGTGCTCCTTTGTTTCAAGCTGTCACGGCTCCATTTTGCTATTTGCAGAATGGTACTCAGTTGTCAACTGAGTACATTTCTGCAAATAACACTGCTCTTATTCGGACAGGTTCGGGTTTCCTGAATCGCAAATCTACCTCATTTGCATGCCTTTCACCTGCAATTGAGGTAGTTTGCATATCCCAGCCCTGTCTGTGTAAGAGCCATTTTAGGAGCTCTCTTGCATGCCCCTGCAGGCTGTTCCTGGATCACTCATCAGACATGGCTGCATGGAGTCTTACTCTACTCTTAGACTCCGTGCAAGCCATCGTGAATCCGGCCCATGGTTGCTACATATTAATTTACAACAAATACAGTTAAAACAGGGAAAAGTGCCAACTTTACTATTGGATTTATGTGCAGAAATTTCCTTAATTTCTTTGTAACAGAGATGTTGTTTAAGGTTCTGACTATTCTTGTATGTAAAACTTTTTTTCTTTTTACTAATAATCTGTCTCTGTTCAGGTAGAGCCTGTAAAATTGTTAAATTATCTGAGACAATTTTCTTTACTCCATCTCTTCTTCAATTAAATGTCGTAATATACCTTATCCCTGTTGGTTCATTGTTCCCAGAAGGCATGAAATCTTGGTTCACATTACCTGTAAAATAAGGTTTTGCAGCTCCGTGTCTGTCACTAGTAATGTCATATTTTAATCCTTGTAACAGTCCGCTGTCCTAGCCTCTGTCCTTAAATTCTTGTTTCATATTATCCATCTGTTCCACAGAGGCATTAATTCATTTGTTTCTTAAATTAATTTATTGGAGAAGAAGGTTCAAGCCTTTAATCGGTTGTAATGACAATGCTTTAGTTTTGGTGCTTATTTAAAACTTGACATAGTTCCTAGAGGTTTAAGAATTTTAAAAATGCCAGTGTATGCTAATACGGATCTACTTCCATTACTTGAATAGCCATATCATCAAATTTCATTTTTGTGAGACAAATATCATGAAAATGAAATACTTAAATATCAAACTTTTCCCAGGGCAAGGAAACAGTTGTCCAAACTTCAACAAAACACACACTGGAGTAAATAAAACCCACCTAGGTCAGGGGCTACACCCTCCCCAATTATATATATATCAACTCCAGGATTGCACAACAGTGTAGAAAAGGGCATGTTGGGTAAGTGTTTACTTGCCCTGGGAAAAATTTGCTGTTCAGGTATTTCGTTTTCATGATGTTCATCTTGCGATGATGAACTTTGATGATATGGCCGTTTGAGTATTAGAAGGCAATCTCAGAAGGCATGGTTGAGCTCCTGAAAAGGTAGCAGGAGCTCATCTTGAAGGTAAGTGCAGCTTATATGAATTTGATGAGTCTGTTTTTTGATAACATTGAGTGAAATTTGCAAAATGAAATTACATCTATAGAAAGTGAGTTATCAGCTTTATCATCATTTAAGGACAATATTTCTGTTTATAATACCATGTTAGAATGGCTGAGTGCCTATGAACAATTGATGAAACTAGCTAAGAAGTGAAAGTTATTCAGAGATATGAATGATTTTAAGGCCAGCAATATTTTTTCCTGGCCCAAGAAATCTGTACCTAGTGAGAACAAACTGGTTCACAGAGGTGTTATGTATGGTTTCGATACTTTTGATGCACCTGTGGACAATGTCAATCATCAGGTTGAGAAAAATGTAGGTGTTACATTCCTACAACAAGTACCCACAGCAACCAAAAATAATATATCATCTAATTTGATTGTGCCTGCTGTACCTGGGGCTACTGAAAGTAATAACTGGACTGAGGATTTTTGCCAGCTTCATGCAACTCAATCTCCAAAGGGAGTGGTAGAATGTAATGGGACCCCTCAAGAGAAAGATCACAAAGAAGAGGCAGAGGAGGATGATATATATACAGAGGACCACAAAGCCACAGTCATTCCATACACCACAAGTGGTGAATGGGCAATCTGTTATTAATTTATCAGGTCTAATTCTGACTCCAGAAGATTATGCCCTATTAAATAGATGCTTACAATGTATTCCTTCTAACACTGATACCATTGTTAAAGCATTCACTGATTTAAAACTATTCATGAGGAATTGAAATGTAAAGCTTTTGTTTAAGGACAGTTCAAATAACATTCAGGTGTATAAAAATCAAGTACATTTATCCCTATGAGATCCCCAGTAATTACTGAATGATATAATGTTTATGAGCAACAGTTATGAGAATTGTATGAACAATGACATACACTGACATTATATAATTTTTATTTATTTATTTTATTTTATTTTATTTTACATTTGTTAAAGGTGGAGCCATTGTTATTTTAGATAAAGAAGAATATATAATGCTCATGAATGATTTTTTAAAAGATGAAGGAACTTATAAGAGAATTAATAACATAGGTATGTCTAATATTTCTCATAGATTGAATACATCTGTTTATGATCTGCATCTATCCAATGACATTTCTATAGAATTATTCAACTATTTCAGTGTAATGTATCCTATTACTTCAGTTTTGTATGGGTTACCTAAAATCTATAAAGACCTTAGACATCCAGCTATGATGCCCATAGTATCAGGAAGAGGTTGGGTGACTGAGCCTATCCCTATATATTTAGAAAAGGTTCTGAGCCCATATTTGTCCAAGGTCCAGGTTATATTCAAGACATAGGTGATTTTTTTTTTTGTGTAAACTTTATGAATGGTCTTAATCTAAACAAAATAGCAATTATAATTTAGTAACTCTTGACATCAATCCCCTGCTCACAGTTATTCTGAACGAGTATGGGGTTGATGCAGTTCATGATTTTTTTATGTGGAAATAGTAGTTTGACTGGAAGAACTATCGAAACTATATGAGTTGCTTGAAACTGTATTGACAAGCAATGTTTTCATATTTGAAAATCAACTTTATCATCAGATATCTGGTTTGGTGATGGGCACTCTCATCGCAAACACATATGATAACCTGGCCCTTAATCAATAGGAAGTTGAATATGTTCGTAGCCCTACTTATTTTTTGAAGTGTATTCCTTTTCTAAATATCGCAGTGGTGGTGCTGAGGTAGCGTTGTCACCTCACAGTAAGATGCTGTCTGGTTTGATTCTCAACTAGTGCATCTTCTGTGTGGAGACATGCGTGAATGGGCGTACCTTCGTTGAAGGTTGTGTGTCAGGGCTGGTAACTCGGCACATAAAAATCAACTACCAATCATTAGTGGATCGGAGGTCCGCTGTGGCAATCCCTAACTGGGAAAAGCCGAAAGACACAAATTCCTTTTTCTAAATGCTTTGTGGATGATAGCTTCCTTATTTGGGAGGGTGGTGAGCAAGAATTGACTGATTTTGTCAGCTATTTAAATAATACTACTAGATTTCTTGAGTTTAAGCTCAATCAATCCCACCAAATAATCTTTTTTTTTTAATTTAAAATTGGTAAACGTGAAAATAGTCTGTCCACCAGCATATTTGGAAAAGAAGTACAAGCTACCAGATATCTTCATCGGAAATGTATGCATGCCAATCATATTTTTAAAGACATTGCAAAGTATCAAATATTAAGGACCAGTAGATTGAACACAGACATTGTCTGTATGGAACAGATGGATAATATGATACAAGAATTTAAAGATAGAGGCTATGGCAGTGGACTGTTACAAGGATTAAAATGTGAAGTCATTAGTGACAGAAAAGGAGCTGCAAAACTTTACAGGTAATGTGAATCCAGAGTCTATGCCTTCTAGGAACAACGAACAAACAGGGATAAGGTAAATACTTTTTAAAATCTTTTACTAATCTTTATTAACTCTGTGCTCTGATTGGAGGTCGTGTTACGTGATGAAATTGGAATATGGTATTTAAGTAACTGATGCTTTTTGGAATGTTTTCTTTAACACAGATGAAAGGAGAAACCCTGAAAGCTTTGTAAGATTATAAGTTTTTGTTGACATTTCTGAGTCTGGTGTGTTTTTGAGGTTTATGGTTTTATTGCTGTTGACTCAGTTTACTGGCTTTCTGGATCTATTTACCTTGTTCTACCTTCCCCTCTAATGCCAGCCATGTCTACCAGCCGAACTAGAGCAGTGGAGTCTGATACTTTGCTGCCAGTTTCAGTTATCAAATTTAGTGGTAGCGAGCAAACCTGAGCAACACTTTTGCATGATGTTAAGCAGAGAGCAGCAGTGCCAAGCAGGGAGGAATAAAATATTTGAAACTGGAAGGTTAATCTGAGAGCAATCCTTAGTTTTAGGGGTGTCTATTAATGTAGCCTAGAAATATATATTGAAAATTGGAAGGTAACTGTTAGGTGAGTTAAGTTTGCAGACATGCACTGGGAGCATAAATGTAATGACCTGACACATTTGCTTTTACCTTTATACACTAAGAAAATTGATTTTTACACTGTGGGGATCAACCCTAGGTATATGGGACAAAACTTTGTCTGCCACAGCATTGATTTTCCATCTTTGCCAAAGAAAAGTGCTGCTCAGACATAGTCAGGAATCATACATAAATACAGGTGACAGTATGAGCTGTTATACATGTATGTGTGTGACCCAACAGGATTATTGGATATAGATCCAGTTGTGTGTGTGTCGTACATAATTGTGAAGGCCATGCAAGTCCAGATAACAAAATTATACTTACAGAACTATAGTACACAGTACATCCCCAGTCATACATCTGAAAACACAATAATGGTGGCTCACCTCTCATACATATTATTCATATCAGCTCCACTATTTGAAATGTTATTAGCGAGATTGAATATAATGGGAAGTGGAACACAGTAAAAGTGTAGGGACTATCCTGCAGTAGAGCTCAGGACCATATGTATGGCAGTCCTACACTTAACACCTGCTGCAACAAGAATGTTGAAATAGCACTTGTCTAGTTTTCAATTCATTGCTATAAATTGCACTGTCACAACAGTAACAGAAAAGGTTGTACACACTGTACTAGAACTCAGGTCCATCTGCACTCCAACCCTACCCTTTCACCTGCTGCCACAAGACTAGTTACATGACATTCCCTAATTTACTGATCATTCTTAAGGTCTCTGTGTTAACCACAGTGCAATGCCACTTAGCAGGTTTGCATGGTCCCAACAGAATTAATTGAATGTATCCAGTTTCATTGACTGGCTGTCTGGGTTCTCTCTGCAGGTGTCCCGTCTGATTCCTTGGTCAGCTAGTTGTCCAATTTGCTCACTGTTGTACTTTACACTAACAAGATAAGCATGGCAAAACTGGATATCCATTTTCCTCCATTTCCCGTGATTGTGCTAATTATCACATCAAGCAAACACTGCCACCCCCAAAAATGAAATAAAATAAAACAACAAGAAAGAAAACAAGACAAAAGGGAAAAGTAGTTGGAATGAGGAAAAGCAATCTATGACATATAAACTGGAAAATGCTGGCTCGCATGAGCTATTTCTACATAGGTCTGGATTTGAACTCTCACTCCAATGAACCTTCAGGACACCGGAGGGGTGCCTTATCCCTCTTTTCACACATACTGCTTTGCAGTAACGACCTGAAATCATTCTACATACAAAGAACTGCAACATCTTCTACAGTAATATGAAACCATACTACTGTTATTTGTACATCTATTATTTTTGTATGTAGTGCAGCAAGTGATCACACAACCAGTTCTGACTATTGCTTTACATCTCTGTGTCTGCTGGTCATTCTTCTCTTATCTGACCAATAATCTGAGGATTGCAGTCTGTAAGACATTCTATATTATTGGCCTTAAAATATTCTGTGAGGATATTAAATGGCAATAATATCACAAGCAGTTGCCAACAAATGAAGGGGAGATTGAATGTTAAGGAACACAACCTGTGACGTGTGCTGCTTACTGTATTTACATTTCCAACCTTACACCTAACACTTAACCTGACATACCCACTGGATGTAGGACAGCCTGTAGTGCTGTTGTGTTTTCCTTCTCCCAACCAGTAATCTTTCACAGTTGCAGTCCATTAAAAACAAACACTGAGGAGTGCCTGCACTATATTTATATTAGAGACATGGAGCCAAGTATTTCGGATTCAACAATTCTAATCAGTTCAAACCTGATTTGTATGTTCACTGTGCTAGTAGCTCTGAATCTACGCCATATAAAAAGACAACCATGTAGCTAGGATAACTGGAGGTGAGGAAACTTGTTTATATGGAGGACACAGACCAGAGGCTATTACTTTGGGATATATCTGCACATAGAATTGCTAAACTTGAGAAAGTAAGCTTGCATTTTGTCGGCTACATACTACATATGCTGGAATGTAATTAAGAAAATTCTGAAGCAAAGGATTTTACACTTTTATCAGTATACATTAGCTAGACATGTACTGATGCCATGGGCATGTTTGTCAAGGCATTTCATAGGTATATATGATTGGCAATACCTTAAAATAGAATGTGCGTGGGATCATAGGAGATTACTAGGCTATCAACCTGGCGGTCATTTTAAGCCTAGCCATTTCAACCCAATTCAATACCTAGAGGTACTAGTCAATACTCAAGATTGCATTTTGTGATGACTGTCCATGTCCAGGAGGGTTATGGGTGCTATCCCCAATAAAAGTTTATGGTGCCCCATCCATTCATCCAGGTTTCTCTTGAACAATGTCATAGAGGTGCTCTGTTTCACATGAATTGGTAGCCTGTTCCAAAGATGTGGCAGTCACTGGGAAATAAATATGCCCCTCCAGCATATCCTATTTAAGTCACAGGCCATATTTAAGTCCCTGGAATGGGTATCCCTAGACCCATTTGATTTATGGATATACAGTAAGTTCATTAAGTTTGGGTCTTGGGTTGCTCTGTAAGACAGGCATAATTCTCCCCTAAAAACTCTATACGATACGGTGTATATTGACAGGGATTTTAATCAGTCTGTGTAAGGCGGCACATGCTGGAGGCCCTTGATCTTCTTTGTTAGAAACCTCTGAGGTCTCTCTAATTGCTGTAGGTGCTTAGTACTGTACATACCAAATGCGACTTTATACTCAATTATGGGCCAGATAAGTGCCAAGTATAGAGAGGTTATAACTTCTTTTACTCTCAAGGTGATGCCTTTACTAATCAAGTGAGCTATGTGGAAAGCTGTCCTTACAATGGTAGACATGTGGTGGCCAAAGTTAAGGTCATGGTCAACCTGTGATCCCTGGTCCCTTACCACTTCATGGGTATTTTAGGGTACTGTTATTGATTGTGTGAAATTGAGTGTGAAGGGACATTGTTTGTGCCAAAGGGAATGATGATGCATTTCTTTGCATTCAGTTTGAGACTATGACTAATACACCAGTCACTGGTCTGTGCGAGACTGACTTGGAGTATACTGGCATCTGTGATAAATCTGTAGACATGGTTCAGGGACAGTTCATTTGATAGCACTTTTAGCATTTCAAAGATGGTTTCTTAGTAAAATGTGTAATTTGCCTATTCTTTTTGTTTTTGGAGGGGGTGGGGAGAATTTCTGTTATGGCACAAACTAGGATATGTTGCTATTGTTGCTCTCCATTTTTGCATCCAGCCTGTAGTTCATATTTCAAATGTAAAAACACAAAAATAACTAACTGCAACAAACTGTTTAATGAAGAGCTGTTTCTCCAGTGGGTAATACTGAGATGCTGCCTTTTCTGTTTTATCTGGGAAACGTTATTTTGTAGTTAGGTAATACTATGTGTATTATCCTTTTGTTGTCTTTTAGGACACCTAGGACTATGCCACCCAGGCATCTCAATCCTTGAAGGTCACCTTTCACATATGCTGAAAATCAAGTAATTGTTGATGCATTTTTGCAACATGGTGCCATTCGCTTGAAAGGGGACAGGGAGATATGTCACACAGAATGCAGATTTCATGGCAGATTGTTTACAATGTTAATGCCGTGGGTGGCCAGGGGATGACATATGACCATGTGTGCCATAGGGCCACTGACATGATCTCATTTGCATGGAGGAGAGCAGCTGCAGTGGGCCGTGATCAGGTGGGTACTGAGAGGGGCCTGCTACACAGCCACTGCTAACACCAAATGAAGTGTTCCTGTCCACTGACAGGGATCCAGACAGCTCCGAGGAAAGGGCAGAACAGCATGTCCTTGACATTGATGTTACTGTTTCAGGGACAGCAAGCATGTCCCAGGAAGATCTTCCAGGTAGGCTTTTGTATCTTCGTTATTGAATACTGTTATATAGTAAAAGAATTTAAATTAATATGTTACTTCTGTTTCACAGAAAAATATTTTGGGGGGGAATTGAAGACTGATACAGGTGACAATACATTCAGATTGATTAGCTTAGGTTGTAGTTGTCATCCAAGTTCTTGCTGGACATATAGTTAATAAACATAGAAAGGGGTAAAAGTATTACCCCTTGTGTTACTGTTGTGATGATGTTGCCCTTACCTTTTGCTGAAATTCCAGGACCATCTGGCATGCAGAGGACACTCTCATCTGCATTTGGTAAGCCAAACATTTTAATGTCAATATTGATCAACCACTCAAAGAAATATTTTAGTGTGTGGTGTTGATGTCAGGACTGTTGTATGTATTGCTGTGCTGTATAATAGTGGCAACAGTGTTATTAAGATAGCATATATTGGAGTATAGTACTTCAGATATTAATTGTTCCTGTGTATGTTGCTTATTATCACAGGTGATCCTGACAGTGGAAGTGTGAGACTTCTACAACCTGATGTCAGAGTATCAACAGGCTCTGATGATGATGGTGGGCAAACAGAGGCAAAGTCAAGGGGTGTAGAGGTTGAATCTGACACTGAGGTTGACATTACAGTCATCCCCTGAAATGCCATTGTATGCAGCCTGCAGGCCTACTCCTACTCATTCCTGTGAGTCCTCAGATACTGGAGAGGTGGTGGATAAGGCAGTCAATCAGGGAAGTGTGGTTAATGCAGCTTCAGTGCTTGTTGAATCTGTCCATAGCCAAAGTGTGGGCAAGGTGCCATGCAGGAGGATTGTTAGGGGTGCTTGGATAATGCCTGCCGTCTATCCTGTAAATGATCCAGGTGCCTCATCCCATGCCATTCAATGTATGCTTAGGGATATCATGAAGGCACAGACAAGTTCCCATAGGTGCTTCCAGAGAAATGCTTAGGGTTGTATATGTTGCACAGGCTGACATGCATGACTGCCTCCACCATGTTGCCGATTCAATGGATTAGATGAATGACACGTTGGAAGAAGGGATGTGTGTGATGGAACAAGCGTTGTCTGTGATGGAACATCAGCTTGGAGGGGGATGGCATCCTCATGGGCAAAGTCAGCCACATCATCTGCTGTTACCCAACATGGCTGTGACTGATCATGCTACCATAGTGGCAGTACATCCACTGCTCCATTACTGGGTGAGCTATCCACACCCAGATATGGCAGGCTATGGGATCAGCACACCCAGATATGGCAGGCTATGGGATCATTGTCCTGGGCAATCTCATTAGTGGAACTCATCCAGTAAATGTCAGTCACTCTCAGATAGCAGCAGTACATCTGACCATGGGCATGGACATGCCAGATCAACTCCTGGCAGAGCCAGTTCTCATGGTCAGGGATGACAACGGTGAAGTGCCACCTCTACCATGCACAACTCACACCTGTCTGACATACCAAGACATAGAGCTAGCACAGAGGTTGGCTGTGTTCCTGCAGACACTCACACACCAATTTCAACTGGAGGACACCTAGAGACACACACACAACAGTTAACATTGTTCAGCCGTGCAGCTTAAAACTCATTATGTCTCACTAGCCATTTGTTGGTTTATCCAAATGTCTGCCTACTTCTCTTTCTTACTCATGCACACTCACCAACCTTTTGTGTCAGCCTAGTCTTCCTGCCACCCCACACAACACCCTGTGCAAGTGATAATAGCTGTACAATATCCCTTTTTTGTATCTTTTGGATCCAGGGATACATAAGCTTTGTCTCTGATGCTCAGGGTGCATAGCTGACTCAGTGCTTAGTATATCTGCATTTGTGATGTTGAATGTGTAATTGTACCTTTGACTTATATCAGTCTTAGAAAGTTAGACATTTGATAGCATCATAATTTCCAACTTTATTTTTAATGATCTTGTGAAGATTATGAAGTTTGAAACTGAAATGTTTATCATTACTTTCTAACTTCTCTCTTAAATGATTTCCCAGTGCAAACATATGGTGCTAAACTGAGGGCATGCAGTGACCATCACTGCTTATGAGAGGTGTGAGTGTGCAAATATTTGATGCCTGAGGCCTACTAATTAATAATGGATATATATAAATCAAGTTAGTCTCTGCTGTCATATGATAAGGTAATTTCTGCACAAGTATTCCACCTTTTACTTGCTTACACTATCAAGTAATGAAATGCAAGGATACTCCACTCATTCCTATTATTATACAATACACTCCAGGTTCAATACATACCTTGTAAATCCAGCAGTTGCAATAGTTTTAGTTCAGGGCTGAGTCTGTCTGATGCAAGCAGTACTCAGCCAATACATGGGGAGGTAAATGTTATGACAGTTGCCGGCATCAATGTTATCATATATATGTACATAGGAGGAAGGCTTTATGCCCTTAGATGTTGCGTGAGTGTGCTATGCATTGTCTCTTAGCCAATAGGAGGGCATTTTGAGCATGCCCATATCTGCCTACATCAACAGCAACTGTTGGCTCAACCTCTGACTCATCATCTGTGTGTGGATGTGGTGACCTTGACATTGGTGGTGGGATGTGTGCCTCTTTCCCTTGATGATCCTGCTGAAGTTGTTTTCACAGGCTGATGTTGTGCAGCATGGCACATAGTGCATACTGCGAATACTTCAGTACATGTCCATGGATTGTAATGCAGGGCTCCCAAAGATGTATCTAGGCAGAGTGACTTCAGCAGCCCAAACACACTCCTATGATATTTCTGGTTTCAGTGTGTGCCTCATTATGGCATTCTTCAGCAGATGTGTGTGCATTTAAGATGGGTGTCATCAGCCATGGTTCCACTGTATAACCTGCATCCCCCAGTAATGACCATGTGGGATATCTCCCTAACAAACATCTGATAGAGTTGACAGGCGTCGCTCATCCAGTCAGGATAAAACAGACAAACATTCATGGTTTCTGTTCAAGCAGCTTTATTATGTACAAACACATCAGGATTGAGGCTTAATAACTTTAACTTAGATAAACTTATAAACTTACTAGCTATGACACTCATACATGCTCACTCTCTAGCTGCACTCTCAAAATGGCACTGAAGTTAGCACGTGCTTCCTATTTATATGCACGCACTGTCCTTGAAAAGACTTCTTAAAAGTACATTGCACACACACACACACACACACACACACACACACACACACACACACACACACACACACACACACACACTATTCTACATCCTCCTTCTTTGAGAAATGAGTCATGCAATATTGATGACATTGATTGACATGCAATTGATACAAATAATTCTTTGACATGCTATTATACAGAACTAAATACATATAGACAATTATGTCAAGGTTGCTGTGTATTTCACACTAGGTCTGGAAGTATGACCAAATCATGTGACATAGAAATTAGAATTATGTCTAACAACTGGGACTGTCTCTGCTGAATGCTCAACTTTGGGGACATCGGGAACATCATCAGGAATGGAAGTAGAAGTTAAGACACATTCTGCAACAGGAACATCATATGGATTACTCTGAGATCTAGTCGGTATCACAGGAGCAATGCAATGATTTCAATTCTGGTACTGGAAGAAGATGTCTGTGATTTATCCTGTACTCCACACCCTCAGATTCTACAAAGTAGGATCTTGGCTAGGCACATATACCTGTTACTTCATCAATCCAGTCAAAACCTTTTGCCATTTGTATCCTCACTGTGGCTTCTTCTTTCAATGGACGAAGAAATCTGCTCAATTTATCATAGTTGGACTTCTGGAAAAAATGCTTTCTGAATAGGTGTGCTTTGATTGCTCTGTTGTTTTTAGCTTTAGGCCTAAAAAAACTGGAACTGATAGGCAATGTTGTCCTGGTTTGTCTAGATAGAAGGCTTTGAGGAGGTGAGCCAAGTATATAATCACGGGTTTGTTTCTGAGATTGAATAAATTCAAAAAGACATTGGTATTATCACATTTGACTTCTGTAATAATTGTTTTGCAATCTGTACTGCACATTCATCTAGTCCATTCGATTGTGGATATTCTGGAACACTAGTAACAGGTATAAAGTCCCATTCTTTTGCAAATTTCTGAAACAATTGACTGGTAAATTGGGTACTATTGTCAGAAATAACTTTGAGTGAACTACCATAGACTGAGAAATGATGTTCAAACTTGGTGATAACAGCAGTGGATGTTAGATTAGGTAGTAAATCAATCTCAAACCAGTTTGAATAAGAGTCTACCAACACTAAGTAATGCTGATTGTTCCACTCAAATATATCAGTGGCTACTATTGACAAAGGTAGTTCAGGAGCTTGACTTAACTGAAGTGGTTCTTTTTACAAATGCAGTTTAGTACTGTTGCATAATGAACAAGAAGAAAGTACTTTTTCAATTTCTTTTACTAGAGCAGGTTAAAATACTAGTCCTTTCACCCGTCCTTTGGTGGATTTAGAAAATGGGTCACCACGATGCAAAATCTGGATACATTCACATTGTAAGGAAGCAGGAAAAACAATTTTAGGACCTTTGAAAATAATGCCATCTTCCATCAACATTTCATCTCTGTAAGGAAAATATGTTTGCACTTCAGGTGGTACACTAGTTTGCTTTGACAGCCATACAACATTAATGTAGTGGCTGAGATTCTGCAAAACTGGATCAGACTTTGTATGATCTCTCAGCTCATCAAATCTCATGGCAGAAAAAATATGTACTTCTATGACATCAGAGTCAAAATTTTCTGCATTAAGCTGTTCCATTGTATTTCTGGGCAATCTGGATAAGGTATCCACCAGATAAAGAAGTTTGCCTTTTGTGTAGACCATCTTGAAGTTTTACTTTTACAATTTGAGCATCATTCTTTGTAATCTTGCTGGAGGTGAATACATAGGCTTCTTTAAAATAATGACTAGAAGTTGGTGATCAGTTTCAATCTGAATAGCTCAACCATAAATATAATCATAACATTTTGAACATGCATACACTATTTCCAAAAGTTCTTTCTCAATTTGAGCATATTGCATTTCAGTTTGGTTAAGAGTTCTAGATGCATAGGCTACTGGTCTGCCTTCTTGAAAAATAACTGCACCAAGACCAAATTTTAAAGCATCACAGGAAATAATTACTGGTTTATTGACATCATAGTATCTTAATGTAGGTGGGGTGGCAATTTTCTGCTTAAGGTCTGCAAATGCTCTCTGGTGCTGTTCCAACCGTGACCATGTAACATTTTTGCTCATCAGCTCTCTCAAAGGAGTTGTCAACTCACTTAAGTCTGGTATACACTTCCCTAAATAGTTGACCATACCAAGAAAACATTGCAGAGCTTGAACATTATCTGGTGCTTATATCAAGAATGGTTGGTTACTTGCACGAGTCTGATCACAAGCCAGTGCTGGTAAATAAATGACCTACATATGTAACTTCTTGTAGTCTGAATTTGCACTTCAGAGGATTGAGCTTTAAGTTCACTTCACGTGCTCTCTCTAGAACCCTCCTAAGGTTTAGGTCATGCTTTGCTTCACCATTGCCTCCAACCAATAAATCATCTACTATTATGGCACAAAGATAACCTAAAAAAATTTGCTCCATTGCACACTGAAAACTTCACTTGTAAAATGTATTCCAAATGGCATCCTGAGGAACCTATATCTTCCAAATCATGTACTGAAAGTAGTCAGTAATGAAGATATGTGATCAAGCATCACTTGCCAAAATTAACTTTTTGCATCCAAGACAGAAAAAACAGTGGTATTCGGGAAAGGGCTGCAACTTCCTTGACTATACACATGGGATGATGG
Organism: Protopterus annectens; assembly: GCF_019279795.1. NCBI lineage: Eukaryota > Metazoa > Chordata > Ceratodontiformes > Protopteridae > Protopterus > Protopterus annectens. The sequence continues at coordinate 1,201,404,968 of NC_056732.1, forward strand.
TGTCTCTTTAATGCTTTGTTCAAGTGTCTTGTATCAATGCATATTTTGATTTCATCTGAGCCTTTTTTGTGGACTGCTACCATGGACAACACCCATTCAGTTGGTTCTGTATCTGGACAAATTACACCTTGCTGCATCCTTTTATCCAACTGAGATTTGCCTTTATCTTGCATAGCTATTTGAGCTTTTCTTCCTGGTCTGACCACTGGACTGACCTCTAGGTATAACTTCATAGAATGCACAACTGGATGTTTGCCTACCTTGTCATTGAAAACATCAACATACTCTGAGAAAATAGCTTCAGTAAAGTTGGAACTAGGATATGTGCTTATATGATGAACTTCTTTTGTAAGGGAAAGCAGATTCATTCTCAAACTGTCTCTGAGACCCAATAATGACTGCACAGGTCTTCAAACTACATAAAAAAATGAGTTGTAACTGAAAAATATATATGCACATCTTCTGTTAGTTTCTTGTTGTTACTTGAATTTCCATGCATGCATACCACAGTACTTAACCATTTATTGTGACCAACTACTTTATTACTGTACTGTACTAAGTACAATGAATACACTGAGACAAACTGCTTCAGTTAATATGCTTTTACTATTACATTCTTCTTTTGGGTCTACAAGCATGCTATACAGATACTATCAGCTCTCTATGGCAAATTCCCAGAGCTTATTTTTACGCACTCATATTTATACAGAGTCTGCTGTTTTTTTCCCAAAGTCTGATGTATAACTGGTCTTTCTTTGTATAACAGTTTTTCTTTGCTCTCTTGGCCTTGGTTCTTTGTAGTTTGATGATCCATGGAAAGACATCTGAAAACTCAATGTTCCAATGTTATCTTACTGATGTTCCTCCTTATCTTGTTGACCTCTTCTGGACGTAGCTATTTTTACAAAGTTTGTTTCTCAATAACATACTCCTTTTTCTGCATGGATGCCAAAATCTAATTAAGCTCTTTTTTGCCAGTACACTTATACTGTTTTCAAATTTTTAGCATTTCATACTATTTCTAAATTAACCCTTTATATTTCATTTTGCTCTATATTATTCTTGCAGCTTTTTTCCAAGCTAATAATCATGCTAACAGTTTAAATGGAAATACTATTTCTCTTACCGTTTCCCCTTCTTATATTTTGAGGACTGGACTAGACTTTTGTTAAAGAAAATACTGCATTTGTTTCTTTAGCATTGCTATTTACAGCATTTATCACTTTACTTATGTTTGCAATTATGACTTGTTGAGTTATTGCAACTCTTTGTAACCTGCAGCATATAAATCTGTTTGAAGGTGTCATTATTTTCTGACCCCTCAAACTGACAACACAGGATGTACTAACTGATTTAACAATTTGGTTCCAGTTGATGACCACCCTGTAAATATGTACCACCAATTATGGGCAGTGTCAGCTTCCATTTTTTCATCCAATTTTAGCAATTTGCCTTTTACTATTATATTATTTACTTTATACCATAATATGCTGCAGTTACGATGATCCAAGTAAGCTTTAAGATCTTTGTCTTGTATTATTTTTCTTAACTTGTCTAAGGACATGGTAATGTTACATTTTAAAATTTGAAGGCAATATTGTCCATTTACACAACAGTTTGTTCAATTTACAAATTTAGATATATTAGTACTAAATTGTAATCTGTCTATCAAAGATACTTGTAATGACTTACTAAATAGTAGGATTCCATTGTGCCTTGTCCTACTAGTTTTCATACCAAGCTCTTTTAAATCTGCATTTGGTATATTTAAAACTTGGAAATGTAATATTGAAGTGCAATATTGTTTTTTGGTATTGTTATTCTATCATAGTACAAGTGGATGGCATTTTTGCCATTTGACCTGTATGAAGTACTGGCCTGTTACCCAAAATGGTAAGTATTTCAACCCATGGTGTCTGTGTTGAATGCTGCGCGCCTTGTCTCGCAGCTGCATTTTTACCTATAGTCCTTGAAGCATGTTCCATACACTGAACATTCAGCTTGTCTCAAGCTGTGCCAGAATATATGTATGCCAGCAAATAGAACTAACTATATTATTTGTACATATATTATAGCAACAGATGTGTATATGCATCTAACTAGCAAATAGAAATAGATGTGCACATGCATTTATACATTTTTAAACCTATCACTGTATAAATTCCATCTGTTTTATTTGAAATCCAAAACTGTCTATATTAGTATGTACTTTTTAGTCAAGTTATATTGCTATTAACTAGAAACACATCGGAAAATAAAACCTTTAGTTTTCTTTTGATACAGCAAGTTAACACGGTTTAATATTGTCAACACAATGATGACAACCATTACTATTAGAACTGGATGAATCTGCATATGAGTCTATACAGTGATGTTCTATACAGTAATGTATTGACAATGCTTGAGGATTTTATTGCAAAGGCATTGCAGTCTTGTTTTTTCAAAAAAAAAACATATGTCACAAATGTCAAGCTTTGACTTACTATACATATAAATGAATTGAGAAGCAATTTTTGTGAACAGTTTAACACTTGCATGCAAAATTTTCTATGTACCTAGATAAACCATTTACTATATACTGTACCAGATACATTTGCTTGTACAGATTGTTTTTGTATTTGTATATATATATATATATATATATATATATATATATATATATATATAGCTGTAATGTACACTCAGTTCAGTTTCCAAACCTAGCATTAAACTGAAGCCTGCTAATTACATTACTTGAAACATTAAAATGTATTTTTGATATTAGCACATTGTACCTTTATTTTAGTACCTTTTGCAGTACTGTTTACACAGTTAATGTAAAATTGAAAGTATGCCCTTTCATCTGTAGTATACATCATTTTATTGCAGTATTGTTTATTTGCTTTATGCTGTGAGAGTTGAATGTATGCTTGTCCTTTGGCTGTTACCTAGACTGTGACACTTTGGTCTTACACATTTGCTTTATTAGGTTACTAACTTGTGGACCATTGTTTGATTTGATCTTTTTTTTTTTTTTTGGCCATTTTCAAAAACAGAATTTTTTTATATAGCTTTTGTTGTTGCCTGTACTGTCAATGTTGTAGTAGGAATTACTTTTACCCATTTTGAAAATATGTTTACTGTTACTAGTAGCTATTCATACCCTCCCTTATTTTGTCAAGGGACCTGTATAATTTATTTTAACTGCATACCACAGTCCATGTACTGGCTGTACTTGGTGTAGTATTTACTTGCAAACAGATTATTAATGACATGTATGCACAATTGTGATGTCTTATTACAATTACCAAACAGGATTTTTGTAGACTTTTGTTCTTTTGGCTTAATGCTGCATGTGAATACTTAACAATAATGTTTTTGAAAAACGTAAGCCATCTGGCCTGGCAACCAGTCTTGTTTCCTCGACCTTATAAATTTCAGTTCCAGTACCATTTTATCTTATACAACATTCCTTGTAACTACCCATTCCGGCCTGGAAAGATTTGAGCTCACATACTTTCTTTCTGTGCATTCCAGATGCTTAACCCATAACTCCTTTAGCACTTACTTGTACCTTCAGTAATTCATTAATATACTTGCACCTTGATAATAAAACTCTTAGAATTATAATAAACATTTGTAATTTACCTAACTATGCATAATATTGCTTTTGAATACTGTTTTTGCTGGAGTCTCTGCTAATTTTGATGCTATTATACAATTACAAAATATTGTAAGAAACAAAAGATATATTGGCTTAACTAACACATGCTGAAAACAGATATATTTACATGATTTACATTTGCTGTCATTTGCCTTTTGCTGCACTGTAGATGAAAAGAAAATACATGCATGTAAGTCTTGTGATGTCATGTCTTTACTGTGTTTAACTACTGTCATTTGATTTCTATGCCCTAAAACTGTTTTGTTTGAAAAGGTTTTAAAATCACCATTTAAGTGTCTTGCTTTAACTGAATGAAAGTTTCTGCTGTGTACTCTTAACCATTTTTTAAACATAGAATAGTACGTCGTAAATTATTTTCTATTACCATAGTTAACTGCTGTTCCTTTAACTGTTTACTAACCAGATTATATTTGTCAGTATTGTGTTTTGCTGAATCTAAAGCTCTTATACACTTTTGAAAAAGTGTTTGCATATGGTGTCTGAACATTTTTAACTCACTCGGTTTGTCCCTTAGAAGTTTATTAAATCTTTTTGTCAGTTCACCATGAACCTTGTCTATGTTCTTATCTGTTTTGTAATGTGCAGTGGTTTTATGCCACTTTTGTCTAGCAAGATGTACAGAAGATACCATTACTTTTATGACATTGCACACAGAAAGCAGTTTCATATGACTTGCACAATAAACGTTTACTGTCATACCAATGATGTTGCTGTTTAAGATACCAGTCAAACATAATACATTTGCATAAAGCATTGGCATCTACTTTACCTAGTAAAGTACTACATGTGCTACAGTTATGTTTATACCAATGTTTAAAACCTAACCATACATGTGCTGAACTATTATTGCTGTCTACCTGAAAGGTAGTGTTACAGTTTACACTTCTGTCTTTTATGGCATCCATGCTGTTGAATGAGAAACAAAAATAGAATTACTAGTTTCTGTGTGGAAGGTAGCCAAATCTTCCCTTGAGAAAATGTGGAAAGCCCCTCGCTGATTCTCCCAAAAGCTGGTCAGACACAGCTGGCAGATTCAGCGATGTTAATTTACAGGACATGTGGAACTTGCAGAGTTGCACTGTTGTGCTACTGGATACTGTGCATAAGAAGGAGGCAAATAGTTGCACTGCAACTGGATGTACTAAATGAATAAAATGAAAATAAAAAGGAAGGTGTAGTTGTCACAAGAAGAAACCATTTGGTCCGTCAACTGTGGCTTGCCATTGAAAAATTATATGCACGTCTTCTGTTGGTTTCTTGTTGTTACTTGCACTTGCATGCATGCATACCATAGTACTTAACCATTTATTGTGTCCAACTACTTTATTAATGTATTGTACTAAGTACAATGAATACACCGAGACAAACTGCTTCAGTTAATACACTTTTGCTTTTACATTCTTCTTTTGGGTCTAAAAGCATACTATACAGCTACTGTCAGCTCTCTATGGCAAATTCCCAGAGCTTATTTTTACACACTCATATTTATACATAGTCTGGTGTTTTTTTCCCAAAGTCTGATGTATAACAGTTCTTTCTTTGTATAACAGTTTTCTTTTGTTCCCTTGTCTTTGGTTCTTTGTAGTGTGATGATCCATGGAAAGACTTCTGAAAACTCAATGTTCCAATGTGGACGAGTGCAGAGTGCATGTCTGAGAGCAAAGATCTCACAATATACATAGCCCCTGCATTCAAGAACTGCAGTTTAGAAATAACAATGAATGAGACCACTCATAGGGGGTTGCATACCCCCAGCAACACCTCCCAAGTTTATATGAGAAATAGTTAAAATATAATAATATAAACAAGTTACATTTTTTTTATCAAACAGATAAAATGTAATCATAGATGCGCAGGTTTGCCCATTGCTTAGCTATGCATACTGCAGCTTAAATGGCACAAAAAAATAAATATCAAGATATATGCAAATGAAGCAGTACTGCAATAGCATAGTGGGCAGAACATTTGCCTTATGAGTAGTCATTCCCCATTCGATTCTCACTCCAGTACATTCCATTTTCCATGTCAAATCACTTTACGAACAATATTTTTTGTTGCATAACCTACTAAATAACATAAATGCAGATGTGAGGTGTCATTGTAATAATGTTGCAAAATCCACAGATAAACACAAGTGCCCCATACAGTGTATGTACACATAAATCAGGGATACAAATCGAATGTATAATGTGTAATGAACGATAAATCCATAAAGTGTCCAAATCCAGCACCTTCTCAAGGACCATTTTACATTTCTGTCTAAATTAGTGCGGGGGTAAACAGGAGTAAACATATTTAAGCAGTAGTAAGTGGGTTTAAGCCCATTTGCATGGGGGTAAGCAATGCACACAGGTTAAGCAATATTGAAGCTAACTCTCTGTAAGCATATTTAACCGGAGGTTAGCATTGCTTACTTTCACACAAACCCATGAAAACCCACTTAGAATTGCTTAAAAGTACCTTTATTTTATTTATTTATTTATTTATTTTTATTTTACATTTGTTGACCGGGCTAGTCTAGCTGGATACATGTCCTTTTTCAGTAGAGGCCCGGGGAGAAAAGCTCCACACATAGAGAGAATAAACACAATACATTTACATATGGTAGAGAGTAGCATTACATAGAGACAAAAGAAAAAAGACATTGACGTTACATATTGGTCAAAATAACAATCACAATATTGTATAGATAATCTTAAACATGGCTACATATTGAAGCCGAGAGGGTATGTTAGTAATCTCTGGGATAGGGAAGATACTACAGTGACTAGTCTGGTTTAGGACATGGGCATGACCAATGAGACTTAAGAAATTCTTTGAGGTGATTTTTGAATTGATTAATCGAGGTCATGAGTCTTAGGCTATTAGGTAGGGAATTCCAGAGCTTTCCGATGGAATTGGCATAGAGAGCATCACCTCCAGAGTTATTAGATTTAATGGTTAGTACTTGGACACTATTTGCTGACCTGAGGGATTTTAGGTTGGAGTAGTGGGTCAGGATTTTGCTCAGTGAGGGGGTTCTGTCCGGTTGGTTGATTATTTTAAAAGCTTCAGTGAGTTGGTTGAGTTTGAGAAGATTGGGCAGTTCTAACCAACCAAGTGTATTTAGGTTGAGGCAATGGTGAGTACGATATGGTGTTCCTGTTATAAATCTGGCTATGTGATTATAGGCAACAGATAGTTTATTGAGTTCACGCTTATTGAGGAACGAAAGTACTGGGGAGGCATAAAGGAGGGTGGAGAGGAGATGAGTGCGAGCAATGGTTAGTTTGGTATGAGGGGTTAAGAAATTCTTTATTCTGTACATAGAGCCAAGTTTCTTGAGGATCTGTTTGGTGATAGCTCAGTCTTATGTACTGCTGTGATGGCTTACTGGTGAATTACTGTGACTATAGTGTATAGAGTTTAAGTGAGTACCTTAATCACTCTGTATGCAACAGCCGCTGTTCTGTCCAGAAACAAAATAAACAGCCCTTTCAGGTCTTAAACCCTATACACTATAGTCACAGTAATTCACCAGTAAGCCATCACAGCAGTACATAATACTGAGCTATCACCAAACAGATCCTCACTACAGGAATATTAAACTTAACATGTGAAAGGAATCTATATACAGTTTTATGTTGTATAACCTACTACATAACATAAATATGTGAACTGGAGTACTGCATTAAGTCCAGATGTAAGGTGCCATTGTAATAAAGTGCTGAAATCCCCTAATAAACACAAAGACCCCATACAGTGTACGTACACATGAATCATGGATACCAAACACATATATAACATGTAATGAATAATAAATCAATGCCAAACGGCAAATAGTATGCAAATTATAAATTAAACAATGCTAAGCTTTGCACAGCCCTGCTTACTAGGTGTAAGCAATGTGCAGGCCAGCTAAATCAGTTTGCCCATTAGTATACCCATTTAAGAAATGCCAACCTTAGGTAAGCAGGTTTGCCCATAGTTTAGCATTTTCAAAACCATCCAATCACGGAAAAGTGCAGGAAATCAGCCCTTTGTAAACCCAACAGGCAGGAATACATCTCATAACTGCTTGCAACTTTCTCCTGTAGGCACTATGACTGGTGTGAGACAGGGAGTACACTTGCGGGCACAGTGCTGGGGCATCCATGAGTCCAAAGTCATGGCAGGACTCCTTGTTAAAGACCATGACCAGAGACTGCAGCAGGGCCAGTACCAGTGTTCCCAATATAAAGTGGAAGCCAGGGACCCTCTTGCCATGACTTCACCAGTACCACTGGCATACCTGAAACTGGTGAGCAGGTCAGGCATCACTATGCCGACCTGAAGTGGAGAAAGAGGGAGCTCTTGGATTAGTGGATCCAAGAGGCTAGGTGGACGGGGGATGTCCCAGCAGTGTGTAAGCATCAGTTCACTACCTTTTTAATAATTGCCAGCTCATGTATATTATGGATAGGTATAACTAAATATTCCTCTTATGTCTTTGACAGTAGCAGATGAGCGGCCTGTGAACCGGGAAGCCCATGCCTGTAGACTGCAGAGGCTGCATTGTGAGGCAGGTTAGTAATACTCTTGCTTGTACTGTTATAAGAAATAAATCTAAAAGTAGTAGAAAGTTAATTGCCAGTATAAAACCTGTATTGTTTAAGGCATGTGCTGAATACATCAGACAATATGGCAGGAAGAATCTCATATAGGTTGCATGTAAATAAAAGATTAACAACCTGACAATAAAGGTCTAACTGCTGGACTGCCTGTGTTTTCTCTGGTATCATATGGTAATGTAATGTTGCAATCTCTTAATAGTACTGGTGCATTAAGCACTGTTACCCACACTGTGCTACATAAATAAAATGTGTAGGAATGTCTGTATATGACTGTTCTAATCACAAGAGGTCATATTGTACAACTGAGAGAGACTTAGACAGAAAACAGTGAAAAGATAGACAACATAATCCAAACAGCACACTCAACTGAGATGTTAACTGCTGTGTTTTTAGCACACACAACCATGGTTCGAATCCTGGGAGTGGAAGTAAGCTATATGCAGAATCATACCCCACAACTGTACAGATATGCCCAGAATGTCCAGTTAATTGGCCCATATCCGCTGCCTGTCACCCTGTCCCCCTGGCAAATCAGTGGGATGATCCCAGACATTTAGGCAGCAAATAATGACATACAACTGATTTTCAGTTTTCTATCAGAACAAACCTATCACTCTAGCAAATCCCCAAAATGTTATGAGAGTAATAAGCAAAGTATGTCCCATCTCCACCCCATGTTGTGAAGCTGAAACCAGAGTGTGTGCAGTAGCAGAGTGAGATGTATGTGCATAATAATAATGTTGAATCTAGTAATATGTGTGGCAACATTCAGGTAGTGCCAAAAACATTCCCCCACAGGTATGTCAGATACAAAAACTGTGCCTAGAAATAAAAGACTGAAATCCTGGACTGGTACTGTTTACTCCTGTATTGTATGGCATTGTTAGTGTTGCAGTTGCTCTGAATAATAAGGTATGACTCATCACTGTCATCCACACTGTGCTACATAATAAAACTGTCTAGGAAACCCTTATAAGAGTGTTGTAATTATAAGGTCAGATTGTAAAACCACTGGAGACTTATAGACAAAAATCAGACAAGAGATGCACAGCAATATCTATGTAGCACAGTCAACTGTGATATACCTTGTTCTATTTTTAACAGACACAGCCATGGTTCTAATCCTGGGAGTGGAAGTAAGCTGTATGCAGAATCATACCCCACAAGTGCACAGAGTTGTCCGGAATGTCCATTTAAGTGACCCATTTCTGCTGGCTGTTACCCCGACCGCCTGGCATATCAGCGTGCTATTTTCTGACATGTAGGCAGCATTTAATGTCATATAACTGACTGTCACTTCTGTCCATATTTGGAAAATGTCTCTGAAAACAAACCTGTCATTGTACAACTCACCAAAGGTTTATGAGGTCAATAGTCAAAATATGTCCCGGTTTCACCTGCATGTTGTCAAGACATGCCCAGAGTGTGTGCAATAAGAGATGGACAGGTATGTGCATAACATCAACTTGGAATCTGGGAATATGTGTAGAAACAGTCAGGTAGTGTTAACAAACAATACCTCCACAGGTATACGAGGTAAGAGGTATATACTGCAGGTAAAACTCAGTCCATGTATATAGTTGTTGACATCTATACCACTGTCCAAACTAAGGCCATAGGGTAGTGTAATAAAACCTGTAAGGTACAGATCACAGCACTGACTTGGAAAGTAATGAGAACTACAGAGATATACAAGTTGCTAATTGACATCTCCCCCACCACCATATCTGCAACAATAAACTAAATACACAACTCAATCGGTATGTGCTCTATTAAATCTACTGTTGGGATATATGTCCTACTCTTTGATAAATATTTAAATTTGTTTCTATGCATGTGCCATGTTGAAATACTCCAACATTGGTGGCATGCTGCCATCAGTGTACCTGAATGCTGTTATAATGGCCACTGTGGTTCCATATATGCATGTGTTCTATTTGCTATCCAACTGTTCCATATCTGGTGTTTTGGGTTAATGGGAATATCTATGCATGCTGTTATACCTAATCTTGGAATGTGTTGACTATTACTAAACCACATATGTTGTAAAATTAAAACACCATAGCACATTTGGGAGTGCCGGTCCCAGCAGACCCACCTCTCCCACCTCATCTGGAGGCACCAGGCACCAGCATGTCTCGGGCCCACCTTGGAACCTCCTCATCCGCTGGTCCTGTTCAACCTTTGAGTAGAACTCCCTCATGGGGTGGGAATTGCCACCCCTGGGATTGGGCAGAAACAGGACACTGTCATCTATTGCCAGGTCTGTGGTCTGGTGTGTAGCGAGCTCCACAGGGAGTTTGGAGATCTGCTATGCCAGCTTGAGGGCCACGTGGTACAACTATGGGGTTAGCATGCCCCTCCTATACTCAGCCCCCAGCACAGCCACCTTTGGGGCTGTGAAGGTG